>NC_135770.1:8557544-8796026 GCF_052425735.1 Oculina patagonica
CAACACATTAAAAACTCAGTTTTAGGGATAATATAAAACAAATCAATAGGGATAATAGCTTTGGTAATTTTAGGGATAAGGAATAACTGCCCTCAAAATTATTGGGATAAGGGATAACCTAAACCCCCCTAACAGGGCCTCATTATGAAACTTTTTCTCGGCTCGACGGTTTTTTGAGTTGTGATTAAAAGCTATTAGCGAGGGGGCAAAAAACAACAAAAAATGCCGACAAAATATAACTAAAATATAAGCATACCGATACTTCTTTGGTATGAGCGACGAAGAGAGCCACATAGAGCGAGTTTTACCTCCAGTGTTTTTTCCCTTGAATAGTGCTTAAAGGCCATATAATAAATAACTTATTAACCTCGTCCGTTCGGCCATTACAGGAGAATCTCAGACCTCGACCTTGATGTATTGACCTCGCTGTCGCTCGGTCAATACATCACGGCCTCGGTCTGAGATTCCCCTGTAATGACCTCACTCTCGGTTAATAAGTAGTATATATTTACAACATACACTGAAAATAAAAATCTAAAATGTATTGATTATAAACAACTGATTATTGGATGAGGTTTTTGTGATATCCGGAATTATCAAGGTCGAGGTAAGTGTTATCAGCCGAAGGCTGAGGCTGATAACACTTACACTTAGCCAATGAGAAGACAGCTAGTGACTACAATGTATAATAAATAGTATTATCATCATGTAACTTTTGCCAACAATAATGCGAATAATGTTACAAACAGAATTTTTTTAAATTTCTTTGTAATACGTGGGCGATTGTTTTCCTTCGTTTACAAGAGAGTTTCTACGACCAATTTTTGGTAATAAACCTGCCCTACCTTGGGGCTGTCTGGAAAAACTAGAAAAACCAGCATAACTGGCTCGACGAGATTGAATGTGAGGATATAACTTGTCCTCATCATCGCTAATGTCAAGAGACCTTTCATGAACCTTAACACACCACTTAGAAGGCTTTTCAGTGATCTTGGAACAAGATACTCTTCTCTGGTTGGCTCTGAATCCATACAAACTGCTTGAAGTGTTCATATTTCGCTGTGCACTCAGTGAAAGCCGACGACCTCTCTGAAAGCTTCCTTCGGGCTTACTGGTCTCCTTAGGTACTCCTTTAAAATTGCTGTTCCTCCTTGCCCTCTTGCCAGGAATCTCTTGTATACTTTGCAACTCATGATCACCACCAATAATACTTCCTAACATGTCACTGGGAAAGGATTGCGAATTTTTCATCTTCGTTGGAACACTGCACTGAATGTCTACGGCCACGAGTCCAAGAGAGGGGAGGGACTTGCGACGTACTCTTTGCGGCGCTTGGCTGAATCCCATTACCAGATCCCCTGGTGTAAGCTCGGTCGAGTTTCGTCGCCTGTTAAGTAATCGACTCGCGTCGCCGTTTTCGCCGAAAGGTTTCGTCGTTTCGTTTTTGTGAGTTATTTCGTTTATTTCCAATGTGGAGAAACCATCCAACACTGTCTGGAATTCTGTGCTTCGCGAAGAACTGCACGAACCGATGCGAGCTGAAGTTTGTTGCTCCAGGTTGTGTGCAACACCGGATAAGTCAATCCGCAACGGAGCTGTTTCAGTTTTGTAATTATGTATGAAAGCCACATCCATTAGATCAATTGGATTTCCATCACTGGTAATGCTTGCAATGCTGCAAGGAAATAAACGATAGTCACGTTTTTGCTGTAACAACCAAAATATAATTAGCGATATTATTATATTTTGGACAGATAACAAAGGAACAACAAAAACCTTTTCAGCCCATTCTTCTCCGGAAAGAAAAGGCAATTGCAAGGAAACCAGCTAATAGATAATTATTGTCAAAAACAAATGGTCAATTTACATATGACTGTTGATCCAAAAGTGGACCTGCAAGTTTAGCTTTGGAATCGTATGGATTCGTTCCGGACCGGTTCCAGAACGGTCCCGTGTAAACAGAACGCCTATCCGGCCCGATTTTCGGACTGGAGCCGTTTGGAACTTAAAAACAACAGCCACGTTTTCTTGTAGATGTAAAAACCCAATGCAAACACAACTACAATTATTTCCTTTCTGAAGCGATATTTTTAAGACAGATAACAAAGGAACAAACAGAAAAGATAATTGCAGGGAAACCAACTGAAAGATAATTGTTGTCAAAACAAATGTCAATTTACATACGGCTGTTAACATTCTTTTATGCCTCGTTCAACGAAAGGATTATATATTTTCCGGATTAGGATGCGTTATTATGAACTAAAAAGTAGATTGGCTACGGTATTAAGAACACTTAAGCCCAGTACTGTATAAACGTCACGTACGAAAGCTGTAACAACATATATAAAATACAACTAAAACTATGTCTTTTCTGAAAGGATATATTTAGAACAGAGTATAACAAAGGAACAAAAAGTCATCTTTCTTTTTTCGTTTCAGAGAAGAAAAGGCAATTGTAGTGAAACCAGCTTAATTGTCAATACAAATGTTCAAACTACATACGGCTGTTATACCATTCGTTCAATGCCTTGCATGTTCAAAGGATACCCTATTTTCCAGGTTTTGATGTGTTATTATGAACTTAAAGTAGATTGACTACGCAGGGCCGAACCTAGGATTTTTTGTCTGCGGGGGCAAACTCCGCTAAACTCGGCTGTGGGCTGGGGGCAAACCCCAATATAGCTACGAGAAATAGCTCAGCAAAATCAAACACTATGTTAGAAATTGAGGTTTCCTGGCGGGCACTGCCCCCCCCCCCCCTCGTTGTCCCCCCTCCCCCCCCCACGCTAGGTACGGCCGTACTACGATATTTGAAACATTCCAGCGTTAAACGTTGTCTCAACAATTCACGGGTGGTCATTAGCTCATTAGTTCGGTTGGAGAAAAAGCCGAGAAAAGCACACTTTGAGAGTAAACTGTCTTACCAACCAAGTTAACCAAGGGACCCCAGAGGTAATGATGTTTCACCTCTCTCTACAAACGCCTGCTTTCTCGAGAGCTACATTCCTTTCCGCCGCTTAGCCAATCAGATTATACCTACTAAAATTTGGAAGGTTGACCTTGACTGGATGCACGCTGCCTTTCACGGCCAGAGAAGAAAAGAGACCAAAAGGATTGATCAAAGCTGTAAGCATCGTGCGCTCCAAGTTTGTGGGTTTCGCCTAAATTTATTGAAGATTAAAGCAATTTTCGAATTTGCAAAGAGAAAATGCGATATTTTCGTTAATTTACCCACTAAATACCAGGATCGACCAGGTATATATCACTGATCCCATAGCTCTAAATTTTGATTCCGATCCCCAAATGTGCCAACATTGATCCCGATTCCATTCTGATCCCATCTGATGGCCGATCGGATCCCGCTGGACCCGGGATCCCGGGTCCGGTCCCGATCGAGGCGGCCCGATCCCAGGGCTGGATCCCTGATCCCATATACCTGGTTACGACCCTGAAATACGGTATAAAAAATTTGCTCGTTTATCAAGCTTTTCCATTGATGTTAGACAGCCTTAACTGATTTCTTGGCCTCGACGAGACTGATATGATAAAGCAATTTCTATTTTTTTGCTGATTGAAGAACAATTAAAGTAGAGAGATGTCCGACTTTGATAGCCCTGGTTTTAAAATTATTGGAACACTGGAACACTATGTTCCACTATTTTTAGGAATCCACGCGCGTTGACAGTGTAATTCTAAAGCGGAACCTGTCAAATTTTTATCGAAAAGGATGCTAGCTTGAATAGGAAAGGAATGTTGCTTTCGGGTTAGTCTGAAAGGTTGGGACGGCTGACATTTCAGACTACTCTCGGGTAAGCAGGCGCTTATGGGGAAGAGTTAAACACGATCGCCCCTAAAGACGAATGCGCACGAGGCTAGGATCATGGCGCGATAATTAAATTAACCGCAGCGGCTGTGGAAAAGACTACGTGACGACCATTACAGTGACTGTGTCATGAAGTATAGCCAAATTAAGGCATAGAAAATGGCACCAAATTCGGGGAAATATAAAAATAACCGCTTAAAACAGTGAAGGAACATTTCAATAAGCAGCAGACACAAAAGAAGGCACGACTGGCTAAAATTGAAGAAGATTGAAACGGATTGCGATATGGGTTTTTGATTTAGTGTTAGGCTGAACAGTTTTCAAATTTAATCTCGTTTGCTTATTACTTAAAATTATAACGCACGGGAAACATAATTGGTTGTAATGAAGCTATGGTTTTGGTCATTTAGATCCATAGAAGTAATTTCTTTGCAAACATTAATTAATTTTCATAGGAGGTATTTGCAAAACTTAATAAAATAAACTTAACTCTGCCATGACACAGTCCCTTTAAGGCTCTCTAATTGTCAGATTGTGAGGGGAACGAAATCATGCCATAGGCTGAATATTATGAGAAATTGGTTCATTTATGCTGAACTTGAAGAACCAAACGGTTCTACCATTTCCACCCGCGTAGTCGCGGATTTCGCAATCTATTAAAAGGCGGACTTCGCACGTTAATTTGTAGGTAGACGATTAATTATGTTTTTGTAGAATGATGAAGTATTGTTCGCTCACCTTCCTCGTCTTGCATAGCTGCTTATTGGCATGTCTGTGGCTTCCCGGGCTGGCGAGAAAAAAGACGACACGTTTTATTTCAAACTGACTATAAAATAGCTGATTGCACACAATAGTAGCTATAATAGTACTTCGAATAAATCATCGCCTGCTGACGTCAAAGGGTTTCGTTTGACGCAATCTAATTAGACCTTTTTAGCTTCGTTTGTTTGTTCTCCCATTATTTCAGACCATGTGAAGTTCCCCTTGAGAATTGATTCTTTCAAACTCTCAAAAAAACACGCGTAATCAACGAATAATTTACAGAAACATGAAAAAAGTAATCTAGAGAACTTTAGGGCTGTCTCAAAGATGCTCGGCAACTTTTGGACAACTTTACATCTTTCGAGCAACTTTCGAGCAATTTTTTGAAATTTGAGCAATGTAGCGAAAAGCTACATTGCGGAAAAGGGAAAAAAGAGTCAGTGTCATACCTGAAGAATGAAGTACCGTAAATGATCTAATAAACGCCCACTCTCAAATAAACCCGTCGTATCTAATAAACGCCACCCCTGAAGTGTTAAGTTTGTATTAGACGCCCCCCTCGAAGAACCACCTCAAAAACCAAAGAAATGCTCCATAGAATAAAAGCACACAATATAGTGGTAGTTAGTTTCTTGCTTGACTCCGACATCGACCAACTACGCCAACATGGTTGACCCTGATGACGATGAAAACATCGATATCTAACTTTGAACGACATCTCTAGGTTTTGTATTAGCGCAGAATAGATTAGTCTCCTACCGAAAACTCTGTTTTGAATCTTACTCCACTAGCAAACTTCGCATCCTATCTGTTTTGTTGGCGTTGTTACTGTTAAATTGAAATAAACGCGTCTCTGTAATAAACGCCTCATATCTATTTAACGCCTCACCTAGGACCCCAAATATGTATTAAACGCCCCGGGCGTATATTAGATCATTTACGATACTCGGCAAACTTGTCGTTTTTGTAACATTTTCAAAAATGGAAGTAAGCGGACGGCACGGCGAACCAGGCACTGTAAGCTTAACTCCTTTTAGTCACCTAAGCCCCTAACGCTCATGTCGAATAAGCGAACATCTGAATTAATGATCTAGAAAAGTTCATGCTTTTCCCGCGTGAAGTGGTAAGTACGCTTACAACAATCACAATTTCAATATTCAGCTCGTGTCACACGGCGGGTTTGCACCACTAAAGCCTGGTTCCAGATCGTCCCGACGTCTCTGTCGCTTCTGTCGCTTCAAAAAGTTTTCTTGCTCCAATCACGTCAGACTTTGCAAACGATAGAAGCGACAGAGACGATCGGGGCGAACATATGAGAACCAGCCTTAAAGCGCCAGAAGCGGGCAAATACTCTGAAAAGCGTGCAATAATCAAAAGCTGACGGCAATACTTTGTTCTTTTGTTTGTCCTTTTGTTTTATTTTATGCTATCGTAAGCAATAATTTCTTGCAGTTTGTCAACAGAATGAGTTTGAATGGTCACTACAGTAAGAACATACTTTGACGTCGATACTATGGGCCTACGGAAGTGCACAACTACCGTGTATGGTCTTTTGAATGATTTAGTTGAAAAGGACATTTCTCTCAAGTGCGCACGCCTAGTTACTCTTCGCCAGTTTGATTCATTGATTCATTTCAGACCATTTTTTTCGAAATTGTCACTGATATAAGCATTGGGAGCCGTCTTCAAAATGTTTGACGGCAAGAAGATTTAAAAACAAGTTTTACTTGGAGGGGGGGACATTGGGAGCCGCCTTCAAAATGTCGTGGAGGGGGGGGGGGGGTTCTTCCACACGTCAGGACGGATTATGTAACAATTTCATTCAAGTAAGGTTTGTCGGCAATCGCGCTTTTTTACGCAATAGACATTAGACATTAGATATTAACTGATGCACGCTAGCATTAACTTCTCATATAAAAGTATTTTTATCCCAGTTATCTTTTGTTCTGAGAATAACAACAGTCTAGTGATACAGACGTCTAGACCTGCCGAAGTCATTAACATACAGTATTTCCTTTCTCATTCGTTTTGCGCAAAGTTGCAGGGAAGCCATTTTGCTGATTCTTTGAAGTAAACTTTTCTACTTTTGACTTCAATTGGTAAGTCACGATCATTGGCCATCTTTTGTTTGTTTTATGTTATCGTAAGCAGTAATTTCTTGCAGTTTGTCAGGAGAGTGAGGTGGTCACTGCAGTAAAAATGCTACTGAAATGTTGTCTGGCAATCTCTCAATACTGAAAACTACAATAATCGGAATAGCTTTATATTTATGCACGAACCACATGATTGAACTGAAGGACAACTCGCTCTCTACCTGATCAACTCACATCCCTGCTCGGAACACGTTGCGATGACAAAAATTATAAATTAAGGCGCACAAATGACTTTTCTCTTATACGTTATAATAGATAGCAGTCCATTAGTAAAACTTTTTGTTTCCTTACGTCATACAATCATTGAATACAATAGATGTGTTGAAAGAAATTTTTGGGATTGTAAAGTAACTCAACAGCAATTTTAAATAGCTCAACAACTTGAAATAGTCTGTATTCATCTTGCCAATGCCTAGTACCCTAGTGGCTGAAGGGAATATAGTGGTAGAGTCTCACAAGTCTGTACGCAGAGAGAAGTTGAACCTATTGAGCAAAGCAGCTGAGTTGACACATCACAACTCGGTGTCGTCGCCGGGCCGAATTAGTGTCTGTTTCCTAGAAAGATACCACTATATACAGCTTTATACAGCTTTCTAATTTTCTGATAAATAGCTTTTAGCAGCTAAGTCATATTTGCTACTGATACTTAGAATAAATAGATACAACTTCACTTAACCTTACATTGGAGAAAACTGCAAAAAATGTTCGAAAAAGCGAAGGCAGAAGGAACGACGAAAGCACAGTCGAAACTACATGGAAAACCAGCCCTGAGACTGTTATCTTTTCGCCGCTGTTGTTGTGTTAGCGAGAAACAAAAATACTAGTTCCCGTCGCATTTCCGCGAAGAAGCCTTTCAACTTTCCACGATAGGCACTATTTTAACGACGTTCGGTGGCTAACTAAAACCCTACTTCCCTGAATAAAGCCCTGTTATGCTTTCCATGTCATTTGCGGTATTATTTTAACTTCAGGTACACGTTTCGGCCACTTCTTCAAGCAAAACACGCTTGAACGATTTCAAAATTCGACGCCATTTTGTTTTGCATGAGATCGAGGGTAATGTCGGCCGGCCAGCCCAAGATGGCGTCCAAACGCTGAAAAGGCATGGCTTCTGATCGATACCCACGGGATTGGTCCATAAAACCCGCGGAACTGAGTTCGGAAAAAACGACGCGATTAGTATGCGTTCTCCTTCGTCGAACGCAATTAGCGCCACGATAATGTTTGTTTTACGCAATAAAAGGACAAGAAAAAAAAGAGTTTATAATACTTTGTCCTTTTGTTTGACTCGATTATCCGACTAGTCAGTTAGTTCTCAAATAAAGGAATCACAGTTAGCTTTTGTTCTGGCGATAACAATAAGATGGCAAAGCAGACCTGTAGACCATGCAGCGGGACCAGAACAATTAATCATTTCGTTTTCAATTCGCTTTGCGCAAAGTTGCACGGAAGGCTTTTTACTCATTTTTGAAGTGACCCTTTGTACGTTTAACTTCTGTAGGTAAGTCGCGATCTTTGATTACCGTATCTTTTGTCTTATTTTATGCTATGGTAAGCAGTGACTTCGTATAGTTGGTCAGGACTTCTTATAGTTGGTCAGGAGATTGCGTTTGAATGATCAGTACAGTAAAACATGCTGTCAAAAGTTGTTTTGTAATAGTTCGAAGACTAAAACATGGGCTAAAGACTTCAATGTTGACCAAATTGAATGAATGGGAGGCGCGGTGTCCTACTAGTTAGCGCGCTGGACTCCGGATCGAACGGGCCGGATTTGAGCATGGTCGGGGGGTCATTTTGTTGTGTTCTTGGGAAAGACACTTTATTCTCATTGTGCCTCTCTCCACCCAGGTGTATAAATGGGTACCCGCGAATTTACTGCTGGGGGGTAACCCTGCGGTGGACTAGCATCCTATCCAGGGGGGAGTAGAGATACCCCTACGTAGTCCCTTCATGCTACAGAAACCCGCTGGGATAAGCTCCGGCCTGTATGGCCACTAGGCTCGACGCAGACTTTTTTATAGAACGACAGCGGAATAAATTACGGCGAAAATTACACTCAGTTCTTTGGGTAGGCACCTGGTAGCAAATCACGATCGCTGACTAACGTTTTCTTGCAGTTTGTTAGCAGGAAGAGTTTGAATGGTCATTACAGTAAAATTCGTTAAACGCTGTTTGACAATCTCTACAGTATTACATCAAGAGCTATAATCATATATTGACCAAAAAACTATACAGCGGAATACCTTAATTTAAGGCAAAAACTGACAGTAATTAGGTCTTTTGAGCTCGAAACTGGTTAAATAGGACATCTCTTTGAAGTGTGCACGCCGTCTAAGTCTCAGCAGGGTTTAGTCATTTACTGTTAGTCATTTATTTTTGTCTCTTCCAGGCAGGACAGTCAATCCAATATTCCAGATCTATCCCATTTTTCCAAAATCTATCGCAGAGCCTCGGTCATAATTCAAAATGATTAATGCCCTTGACTGAGATTTTATTTGTCGCAAGCAATTTTCATGTGCGGGACGTTTTCGTCAGCACTCGAGGAAAAATAATGTAACGATATACCCTTTTTAAGCTTCGAATGTAAAAATTGCCCATTTTAGATCATGTGACGTTCTCTAAGGAATTTTCCCTTTATCTATTTGGAAATTACTCATTCACTTCCACGTGCATTTTTGAAAATTTGAATCACATGGTCTGAAATGGGACAACAAACAAAAGAAGCCACTAATTAACAATCATTCACCGAAGTGGAGGTGAATAGTTTCTCTTTAGCTGCCGAGTTAACCAATCAGCGCGCGCGAAAAGCACTTTTCACGAATGTGGTATATACTAAAAAGGACTATTTACATAACAGATTACATTATACGAAACACGTTGAGTCGGCAAGCGATGGTTTATTCGCAGTGTAATATCCGTGCAATCAGTCATTAAAGTCAGGTTGAAACATTTCGTATATTTTCTCAGCAGCCAGGGAAGCAACAGACATGCCAATAAGCTGTGAGAGGCGAGCAAGGTGAGTGAACAATACTAATCTTTCTCAGTAAAAAGATGTACATCTCTTTTCGCATAATTAATCATCTACTTACAACAAAAACTTACTGCAAAAACTACAGAATCCTGCGGTTGGAATAATCACAAGTTCGCTATACGACTGTGGCTCTGGTTCTCTCTTAAATACGCTGGGACGAGAAGGGTTCATGAATGGTCCCTAAAAATTTCTCGGTGCTCGCAAAATGAGGCTTCTGCTCGACTGAATGCTCGCAGAGTTTTAGTGGATGCTCGTTTTCTCGTGCTCACATATTTTTACAAGTGCTCAGGCATGCTCGATTTCAAGTGGAAGAGGCTTTTTGACAAGTGCCCGTTGATCGCAAGGCTAGCTTTTGTCAATCAGCTAGTTCTCGCAAAGAAAAATTGTGTGCTCGCATGCTTGCAAAGACCCGCCATTCGATTCCCCTACAGTACACACACTTAAAGTTCGCAGAGCGAAACATCAAGCCATATTGATGTTCAAAATATACAATTAACAGGCACCCGAATATTTGATTAGCAAATTTGCTAAGGTCAAAACACCATATGACACTAGCCTGCGTAGCTGGCGGGATGCGCGACCGTGCTTTATTTACGCCGCTCGCGGCATCGCCGGTAACGCATGCGGGCTTTGCCCGCCACTTTTCTCGCGCCGCGCTAATCCCGACAGCTACGCAGGCTAATATGACACCAGAGGCTCCACAAAAACATTTAACTAGGGGAAAAACTGCTTCGACCTGCTTGGCAGAAGAACGACCGTACGTGACGTTAAATTTGAACTAGGCTTAAATGCTCTGAAGTAATGCCTTAGTCAATCTAATTTTTTAGTTTATGATCAAGGCTACAATGAAAGAATGCCAACAGCCGTATGTAAATTGAGCATTTGTTTTGACAATTTTAATTGCTAGTTTCCCTGCAATTGTCTTTTCTTCCCTAGACGAAAGTAGGCTTTCTGTTTCTTTCTTATCTCTCCTAAATATATTGCTCCAGAAAAAATAATGCTAGTTGTATTTATGTTGTTACAGCTACTAAAGTAGCCTGCGTTGCAAACGAACTAAACCCTACTTAAGACGTCACTTTTATTTCTATTTTCCATCCGTATATAACGGTAAATCCATACTATAGCCTTATAACCAATGCTCCAAATGCCAGAAAATGGTTTATCCTTTCATTAAACAAGGCATTCAAAGAATGCTTACAGCCGTATGTAAATTGAACATTTGTTTTGACAATTTTGCTGGTTTCCTTGCAATTGTATTTTCTTCCGTGAAAAGAAAGCAGTACAAGTCTTTTTGTTCCTTTGTTATTTGTCCTAAATATATCGCTAGCTCCAGAAAAGAAATAATCATAGTTGTATTTATGGAGGTTACAGCTCAAAAGTGGCTGTTGTTTATAACTTTATCGCCGTACGTGACCTTCTAACTGTACTAGGCTTAAATGTTCTTAATACACTGACCAATCTACTTTTTACTTCGCAAAACACTTCACTAATCCAGAAAATAAGTTATCCCTTTATTGAACAGAGCCACATTGAAAGAACGCCATCAGCCGTATGTAAATTGACCATTTGTTTTGACAACAATTATCTTTTAGTTGGTTTCCCTGCAATTATCTTTTCTTCCTGGAAAAGAAAGCAAACTTTTTGTTCCTTTGTTATGTGTCCTAAATATATATTGCTTCAGAAAAGAAATGATTTGAGTTGTGTTCGGGTTGTTTCAGCGAAAAAGTGACTTTCGTTTCTTTCTTTACAGCATCGCAAGCATTACCAGTGATGGAGAGCCATTTGACCTAATGGATCTGGCCTTCAAAGTCGAACGCAGCCCGATGCGGATTGACTTATCAGGTGTTGCGCACAACATACGACAACAGAATTCAGCTCGCATTAGTTCGTGCAGTTCTTCGCGAAGCACAGAATTTCAGACCGTGTTGGACGCTTTCTCCACCTTGAAAATAAACGAAGCCAGAACTCACGAAAACGAAACGACGAAATGTCTCGGCGAAAATGGCGACGCGGGCCAAAAATACAGACGACGAAACTCGACCGAGCTCTCGCCAGGGGATCTGGTAATGGAGTTCAGCCAAGCGCCGCAAAGAGTACGTCGCAAGTCCCTCCCCTCTCTCGGACTTGTAGCCGTGGACATTCAGTGCAGTGTTCCAACGAAGATGAAAAATTCGCAATCCTTTTCCAGTGACATGTCGGGAAGTATTATTGGAGGTGAGTTACAAAGTATACAAGAAATGCCTGGCAAGAGAGCAAGGAGGAACAGTCATTTTAATGGAGTAACTAGGGCGGCCAGTAAACCCGAAGGAAACTTTCCGAGAGGACGTCGGCTTTCACTGGGTGCACAGCGAAATCTGAACACTTCAAGCAGTGTGTTTGGATTAAGAGCCAACCAGAGAAGAGCATCTTGTTCCAAGATCGCTGAAAGCCCTTCCGAGTGGCGCGTTAAGGTTCATGAAAGGTCTCTTGACATTAGCGATGATGAGGACAAGTTATATCCTCACATTCAAACTCGTCGTGCCAGTTATGCTGGTTTTCCTAGTTTTTCCAGACAGCCCCAAGGTAGGGCAGGTTTACTACCAAAAATTGGTCGTAGAAACTCTCTTGTAAGCGAAGGCAAACAATCACACACTTATTACAACGGAAGTTAAAATAAATCTGTTTGTAACAATAAACATTTTTTGCATTTTGCAAAAGTAAATGATAATACTAATCAATACATTTTAGATTTTTATTTTCAGTGATTGTTGTAAATATTTAGTTTTCAAAAAAGGAAAAGTCGTTTACCATTATTCACCTTATTGGTACGAGTGATTCAATAAAATTTATTTTTGCATATTGAATGAGCCGTCCTCGTGTATTAAATACTTTTTCTGTGATGCGCGTTTGAAAACTCAAACTTTTACTTCCCAGAAAGTTTATAGTGTTTATCTGCTTCAATTCTACACACACATCCTTACTGCGCAGAATTTTAGGCGTAATTAGTGCGTGCACATAAACAAAATGGCGGCTTTTTTCTATGCGGCTTGGCTCGCGAGAGAGATAAGTCATCGATTTCTCGTAAACGAGTTCGGTGACCTATCATTTTTTTCCTTTTAGTTCGAAAGTAGCGATCAAATTCTTTCTATAAAATGAATACAGATCAATTTCTATGGTAAAATAATACATTATCACCGAAAACGTGTACTTTGCCAGTACTCGCAAAGGAAATATATGGAGGATATTACACGGCGGCGCGAAGATATGAATTTTATTTTCGAGTGGTAAAGCAATGTTTTACGAATGAGCGCAGCGAATGAGTAAAATATTGCTTTTACCACGAGAAAATAAAATTCATATCTTTAAGCCACCGTGTAATTTTCTTTTTATTATATAGACAAAAATCATGCATGAAGTGAAAGTTAAAACATTTTTATCAATCAAAAGCCTAAATACGAGCGACGGCTAAATATAACAATTAAGCAAATTGCCAAACTGAAAGGCAAAATTTCGCGAACTGAAGCTTTCAGAAGATGTATAACGCAAATGTAAAAACAGTCTGTTTATTAGCTTTCATCAATGTCACTGACAATAAATAATTCGCAAAATCTGTTTCTGCTCAAACTCACCGCTTTTCTACTGATTTCTGATCGCGAAGTCTTGCAGTTCGGCAGCTGGAATTTCTTGATTTTCCCTCTCTTCGTCTGACTTTCCACAAGTAAGAAGCTCTTTTAAATAATTACAAGTCATAAGAAGTTTTTTTCTTCGTGTTAGCATTCCTGCTCCTCAGTAAAACAGTTTATTTTGGCTTCAGTGAACTTCACGAATCGATCTCGATAGCTCGCCATTTCCAACCGGCGTTGGCAGCTTTGCACAAACAGCTGTGCAAAGGCGCGAAATGACGTCATCGATATCATCACTAGGGGGGAATATGGAAAATACGCCACTACAGTCCCGGATGCAGTTTCGTATGAATTTTACGAGTGGTCTATTTTCCAGTAAAACACTCGTGGGCTTCGTGGCTATATAATAAAAGGAATTATATGGTAAATACAAGGTCTTCCTGCTCCTAAACGAATTAGGTGACCCCCTTTTTTAGCGGAGCTCCCAGCGTCCCGACGGGCCGCAGAACAAAGCCCCATACCCATAGAAAATTAACAGACCTATGCTTTTGGTTTTTCATGGTCATCATGGCTAGCGGCATGGCTCGCGGGCGACGACGACGACGACGAAGTTGCCTCGACATGGCGGCCATACTCCAGAAATCGGTTTAAGGTTATGGTTAACGCCAGCTTACATCTTTGATATTGGACATCCATGTCATGGTCAATTGACAGCTGTCAAAACAAGGTATCCGTTGATCAGTATCACATGACCATATCGCGAGCTTACATATAGAACTCATCGAGGTCGAATGTTTTTTTGAAGGTTACCGCTGACCACATAATGGTTTACATTGGATCGCGGGCTCAAGTGCTATATTTTTCTATCATTGGTCAGTAAATTGGGAGCTCCGCTTCTAGGCTTGACTAAATCTATTTATATTTCAAAATTTAACTTCCCTTAAGGTAAACAACCAACTGGCAAAGTTTGGTTGGAAATCTATGAGCAGTTCTATTTCAAGGGAATTAGCTAAAGCTTATCTTCTTTGAGCTATTATTCCTACAATGTCAAAGATTTAACTCACTTGTACTAACAAATACTCGACAATATCTTGCATACTTTTAAACAAGGCGTAGAAAACTGCCAGTCAAACCTGTACAAAACATTTATTTGAATTTGTTTCAGTGTGTTTTAACCCTCAAATCGCTGATTTTAAGCGTGTCGTAAGCAAAGAAATAGTTTTCTGGTTGTCACATTAATAACAATAGGTGACGTCAACAATATCTTTGCTATATCTTCTATATAAATTTGTCGAAATGTTATCGCTGATATCAACCTTGGGAGCCGTGGTAAAAATCCAAATTACATTGTAGTCACTCTGTCTTCTCATTGGCTTAAAGCCTACAGTTAATTTTTTGCAATCAGCGCAGCCTACAGATTGTTTTTACTAATCTGCTGTCGAATTAGTGAATAATCGGTTAGTTGCGCTCGCAACGCGCGATCTCAAGAGCAAGGTCAAGTTCGTGGATGGTAAACTTATGCACGTAAGCTTATATTCTGACAAAAGAGGCAACATGCAGATTTTAAAAAAGTCTGTAGGTTGCGTGCGCAATCCATGTTTCCAAGACCAAAGTCAAGTTCACGGGTTGTGAGTGGCATCTTGAGAGCAAAATAAAAACAAGGCTGATCGATTCGTTTTTTCAACAGTGCATTTTATTTTCTTTAAAACAATTTATAATAAAACAATTATCAGACTCGATTTATGCATGTGCTACAATTAAAGGAAACCACAAAATAATAGTTTTCTAACGTAGAAAAACAACAAAGGAGTACAGATAAAAACGCGAAAATAAGCAAAGATGGTTTTGACTGACGAAGATTTAAACGGATTACGAATGACTAACTTAAAAAAAACTGGCGTTGTCCTTGACGAAGCTCCTTTAAGTCCAGGTAACAGAGGTAAGATAACAAACTGGCCTCGACCTTGATTATTCCAACTACTACAAAAAACTCATCCAATGGCAGTAATTGTTTTATGTCCGTTGACCTTGACTATGGCTTGTACAAAACAACGCTCACGTGCGGCTCGTTTCCTTGTGCACGTGAGTACTGGTTATGTAACAAACAACTGGATTTAGATTTCTTAAGGCTGGTCTCATATGACGCCCCGATCGCTCGTCGCTTCTGTCGTTTGCAAAGTCTGATTTGATTGGAGCAGGCAAACTTTTGAAGCGACAGAAGCGACAGAGACGATCGGGACGATCATATGAGAACCAGGCTTTAATAGCCACTTTAACAAAGGGAATAGTAGGACATGGAACAATGTTGTGTTGTGTTCGAGCATAGTGGCCCTTCAGGACGGAGCTTATCCCTGTTTTAGAAGGAAAAAGCGGCTAGGAGTATTTCTACTCCCGCCTGGATGGGTTGCTCAGCTCATCGCATCTTACCATGTCTTACGTTTATGTTAACAAAAAAAGGCTTTTGTTTCACTCGATTACACCACATCCAGTTACTTCTCAAATGAATGAACTTTTATCCCAGACAGCTTTTGTTTTAGTTGACAAAGACAATAAGCTAGAGATAGAGTCATTGACCATTCTAGTTTATAGTTCGTATCGTGCAAAGTTGCACGCACTGGCTTAAGCTGTGCTGATTCTTTGAAGTGAGCTATTTTACTCCTTTATTGGTAAGTCTCGAATGCTAACTTTCTTTTTTTGTTTGTTATATGCTATAATATTGTCGGCGGGTGTAATATTTCGCAGTTTGTCTAGACAAATAGTTTGACGGAATGGTCTGTACATTAAAACGCGCCTTAAAATTGTGCCAATACATCTTAATACAACTACATATATAAGGGGTTACAATCAGGTATGCTGTTTTGACGGTCACTTCTTTCACGTCAATTATTTTAAAGATTAATAATATCATTTCACTTTTAAAATGAAAAGAATGTTAAGAAAATATTTTGTTTAATGAAATTGTAAAGAAAAACTTCTTGCTCGATGATTTTTAGGATCGATGGGCATATGCTTGAGGTTGACAGCGTTTGATGACTACAGGAAACTAAGGCTATTTAACAACTATTCACCACAAGCCACCGTCACTGCGTTGAATGGTTGTTTTAGTATGTACTCAAACAGTCACATAAAATATCCGGAAAGGATGACGTTTGACCAGTTAATTATGTTAACGAGTACAGTTTTCGAGCGCGAGTTGCTCAGAGGCGATCGCCTGATACATAGCCGACGAGGCCGTAGGCCGAGTTGGCTGAAATCAGACAATATTCCGAAAGATTGAGGAGAATAATTGTTTTATTATTTAAAATTTGTCAACAATACATTTTGTTTATTACTGATGCCAGTACGGAGAACATTTTGAAACCTGTAGGTGATTTCACGCCGACGAATATTTTAAGAAACAAAGCGAAGTCAATGGGGTCTTTCCGATACTTCAATCTACATTTTTCAGGACTTTAAGAAACAGAAAAATTGCCCGATGCGTCCGTTGTACGTAGCATTTTTAGAGAATCGGGACACCACTCAACATAACTCAAGTCAGGAACTTAACATTTTTCCGCCGAAAGAAGAAAAAGACATATCCTGAATCAGAGGGTAAAATTGGGGTACACTTATCCGCCAATCCGTGCTACTTTTACTTAAATTCGTCAATACGCCACTGTTTTCGTTCAAATCTGAATCGGCATTACTTAAAAACTTTGTTTGGTATAGTTTCACTGCAACGGACAGCAGGTTTTTTTATACCAATTCAGTACAGAATTCATTGCTTGATTTCTCGACAATTTTTACCAAAATACAAGAACTTGATCGACCAAACTATCCCGAGCTTCGTTTGGTATCCACGATGGAAATTACTTCGTGATTTCTTGACACGAAATTCCAGAACCGAGCTAAAATTTTCAGCTATATTATCCGTGATCCGCTGTATTTTCAAAATCCGCGAGGCCGCTCAGTGTATTACAAAACAACAAACAAATTCCGTGCACTCGACACCCAGATCAAATCCCACCAGCCCACCCTAACGTACCCATAGAAAATGAACGGTCCCTAACAGGTATAGATAACATTGCCAGAGAAATAATTGGAGTCGGTACGCGATAAAGTGTCCGTAGTTTAGTTAAGTTAGTTAATCGCCCCCGTGCTTCGAGTAAAACAAAAGGCCGTACGTAGTATATAATGAGCAAGTATTAAAATGTATCGTACATTTTTTTTTCAATAGCTAAGAAAGCTACAGCATGCCAATAAACTGTGCCAGACGACAAAGGTGAGCTAGCAATGCTTAATCACTTAATAAACAAATCCTTTCCATGCATCTCTTTCACATCTACATACAAATTACCTTGCAAAATTTACCGTCACTCAGTTTGCAAAATCCGCAACCAAAGGAGTGGAAAAAATTGTTTAACGAGTTTAATCAAAAGGGGAAGTTCATTCCCAACTGGCACTTTTTGTTGTTCACGCCAACGAAAAGTTAGATCACAGCTAAACTGACCAATCAATTTGAACGGGCCAGGCTTATAACATTATCGACTAACAACAACTTTTCACTTGACTCACCTGAAGATGACTTCTGCTCAGGTTGTCAAAGCGTTAGTCACCAACAACAATTCTTCTCAGAACTACTCTCAACCGGACGATAACACTTTACTACCTAATAATAAAGTATTGGCCGTTTTCACACTAGAGATGGACAAACCGTTTTGACGGACAAATTGTCTGAGACGGACAAGTCGTCTTAGTGTGAAAACGGGACGGACACAATCTTGGACGTACAAGTACCGTCTGAATTTGTCCGACTTCGTCGTCTGGACGGACAGGTCGTCCAAAAGACGTCTTAAAGTGCTTAAATTCACACTGAACGAACCAGTCGTCAGACGACTTCTGCGCCTAGACGATTTTTCAGTCTTCTAATGTGGAAACGGCCATTGTCGCGATCGTTTGTTTCACGATGTAGTCACTTGTGATGAGGATCGCGAATTGACCGGACTACGTTGTTCCTTTCTTTACAGCATTGCAAGCATTACCAGCATTACCAGTGATGAAGAGCCTTTTGATCTAATGGATTTGGCTTTCAAAGTTGAAACCAATCCATTAAGGATTGACTTGTCAGGTGATGCACACTGCCAACAACAACAACCGACTTCATCTCGCTGCGTCAGTGCTTGCAGTTCTCTCAGAAGCACAGAATTCCAGATCGTGTTGGACGGTTTCTCCACTTTGGAACTAAAGAAAGCCAAACCTCACGAAGACGAAACATCGAAATGCATCGGAGAGAATGGTGACCCAGGCCAATTGCTTCAAAGACGACGAAACTCTGAGATTTCTCCAGGGGATTTGGTTAGAGTGCGTCGCAAGTCCCTCCCCTCTCTCGGACTCGTGGCCGTGGACATTCAGTGCAGTGTTCCCACAAAGATGTCAAATTCGCAATCCTTTCCCAGTGACATGACAAGAAGTATTATGGGAGGTGAGTTAAAAATTCCACAAGAAATTCCTCGGGGAAGAGTTAGGAGGAATAGCCATTTTTAACGGAATGACTAGACCTGCCAGAGGAAGCTTTCAGAGAGGACGCCGGCTGTCGCTGAGCTTACAGCGAAATATGAACACTTCAGGCAGTATGTTTGGATTAAGACCCAACCAGAGAAGAGCATCTTGTTCCAAGATCGCTGAAAGCCCTTCTGAGTGGCGGATTAAGGTCCACGAAAGATCTCTTGACATAGGCGATGATGATGACAGGTTGTACCCTCACCTTCAAACTCGTCGATCCAGTTATGCTGGTTTTTCTAGTTATTCTAGAAAACTCCAAGGTGGGGCAGGATTGCTCCCGAGTATTAGTTGTGGAAACTCTATTTTAGAAAATGGCAAACAATTTCACATTCGTTACAATGGAATGTAAAAACTGCTGTTTGTAACATTATGTATATTAGTTGTGGTAAAAGTTATAACTCTAATGCTGATCGAGAACTTTTAGAGTTTAACTTTAAGTTTTAAGAGGGGCATCCTTGTTTACAAAAGTTTTCCTCAACAGCAGAAGCACTTCAGGTTCTGATCGAGCTACAAAAATATCAATTCTAAATATATTAAATGGAAATTCCATGTTTCAAATATGGTCTAAAAACTTATGATTCTACAAAAATGCTTGGTTTAATATAGTGCTTTGCCACCAAGGAATTTTTGTCAGTCTTTAAAAGAGGGTCTCAATGGTGTGGTGGCTTTTTTGGCAAACGATTACAATTTTGGCCTTTTACGGCAAACGGTTAATTTCTTTCCGTTATGGTTACAAGGTGCCCCATTAAACCAAATTCAGATCGTCCTCGAATGAGTGCTTTTCTGCAAAATTTTCAAGAGCAGAAAAAGTTAAAATAATTTTCACAAGAAATCGGCGTATCAATTTGGGATGCAATCCCACATTCTGTTGAATCACTAAAACAAATCCGAATTTCAAAATAACATCATGATGTATTACAATGTAACTGGATGACCCAACCGAGGATACAAAATTATTTTCTCATAGTCTTTATTATCTGGTTATTGGTAATTGCTCTCAAGCTTTTCGTGTCTGTGTGTTTGTACATATATTATATTGTTAGCTTACTTTTTCACTAATTAATTTATTAATTAATTAATTACCATCGAGTTAACATTCATCCGATCTGAGTTCTAACTGTCACTAAATTTTCGGTAGCCTCAGTCTGTCCACCTTCATCAGAGTGAAACATTGATGTTAATTGTCTATCTATATTTTTTTTCATTTTCTTTTCTTTTTCCATCAAGCTGCCTGATACATCTGTTTCGCAGTCTAACGATTTACATTATTTTTAATGTTGACTTCAAAGTATCTTCATTTAAAATGTACACCCGCGGTGAAGATAATGGCATATATACAGTAAATACTGCGTTGTGTGATGTATGTAGTCCTTTCATAGGCCAAGATTTGAAGAAATAAAGTTCTCGCTTCGTGAATTCAAACAAATAGATTTGCTTTCTTTCGTGTATGAGATACTTAAGTCTATCACAAGTACCTCCCCTCGGCTTCAGCAACATTTTGTCATGTTGCCAACATAATTGGTTGGTATTATAAGCCCCCCGGATATAAGCCCCCTCTGCCGGATGGCAGTACTGAACAGGGCTAAATGTTGCTTTATTATGCGTTTTTAACTTAAAAACGTATTTCGTTCAAAACTCCCGTGGCTCGTTTCTAAACGTTTTTTTTTATTCCGCTTCCTGGATATAAGCTCCTTCGCTTATAAGCCCACACAAAACCCCTTACGAAGCTGTAGAAGTCTAGGGCTTATAACCGGAATTTTACGGTTTGCCTACTTGCAGTAGCTTGCAAGAAGCAAGAAATGACTTTTAAATTTGGAGCCCAAAAGATAAGTCGACGTTTTGCATTGTATAAAAGCACCGCGAGAATAAAATTCATCCATGGGCAAATGGACTGCCTATTCAGATCGTTTAGACCGCGATTTGCTTTAGAGATATTATACTTAACGTGATAATTGCCCACTAGTTGTAGAACCGAAACCTTAACGTCATAGCTTTACTTTGTCATGATCATGTTCATTTCAAGTTTAATGTCCAGCACTAAAACTAATACGAATGTTTCTTTACTGGGGGACCAATCGTCGGGAATCTAGACGTTGAATCACCGGACCAACTTGACGAACGTGATCGCAAACCAGATTTACTGAAGTGACTGGATGTGTCATCATCACTGTCATTATTAATTATAGTTTTCTTGTAAACGCGTATTTTCCAATTTGTCGACTTGTCCGTCACCACGGTATTCTTTCTTGGACTATTTTTCAACTTAGTCGCTTTCGTTGGACGGTTTAAAAACGTTGCAGAATTAAAACGCCGCGAATTTTGGTTGACGGTCCGAGGAGTTGTATTTTGCGACGCTGTGAGACTCCTGGCACACGTTTTTGTCTTTGAAATATTCCTTTCTTGTTTCGTTACTTTGCTACTACGAGTATCTGCGTCTCTTCTTACTTCGGGTACTTCTTTGATACTCGGTAGATCATTTAATAAAGATGACATCCAGTTATCTGGAAAACTGCTCTCTTTTGTGTCATTCAGCGTAAAAATAACTTCAGATGATCCTGTGGCGGGAAATGAAGCTCGCCTGGCGGGCGGTCCAATTTCGGCGGGAAAATTCTCGCGGGGTTCCAAAGCTACAGAGAGTTTTCGTCTCATCAACAATCCATTTCCTTCGGTTTCTGTTTTCTGAACAGAGTTCAGCCCTTCTTCGTTCATAGTGTACAATCCAAAACCTGGATTATTCATCTCTCGCACTTCCAATTTCAATGTTTCTTTTAAAACTTCAGCAAATTCTGCGCTAAATTTCGGATATGCACTGTCGGGGTAAACTGAATTGTGTTTCGTCACGGGATCTTCTCTAGCTGTCTCTGGACAAATCAAAATCCTGTCCATTACAATCGCGTGTAAAAATTGTACGCTCTAATGCAGAAATGTAACTTATGTACATGTCGAAAACAACTGCATGTACATGTCGTAAACAACTGTTCTGTTTACAACTGATAACGGAGTCTAGTCACGTAGACCAAGAGGTCTATGGATCATAAATTAAGTAAATGTTTTGTTTGGTAATAAAGGAACATTGTGTTTACATTGTCCTTACAGTTAATTGCAGTCCATTGTTTGAAGTTGTTTTGAACCGCAGCTTTAATAATAACCGGACGTCTTTGCACTTGGACTTCATGAAAATGTAACTTTTATTTCGAAGTATAAGCCCTTACTACGAAAGCTCCCCTGAGGCAGGAAAGTACACTCATTTGGTACAGCTTGAAAAACGTCGCACATGAAAAAGTACAAACTTGATAATCAAACTATAACAGCTGAGGCAGTGACCTTGACCATCTGTTTTGTTTACAGGCAATTACAAAAGGGTGAAGGACAAAGGTTTTATGTGTGACGCGTGATAAGGGCAAAAGATAGACCATGATAAGTGAAAAGAGAAACGTGATTCGTGAATCTTTTGTTCAAAGTACACATGACCAGTGTATTTTGAAAAAACATTGCATGGAAAACGTGATCACGACCTCCCTTTGCTACCTCCCTTAAAAAGTTTTATTGGGTAAAAACCAAACCAACTCAAATCCCGGTTTCTTCAGAATGAATATAAGGACATTTTGCCCCACTGTTATTGGATGCTACTATTGGAATTACCTTTTTTATCTATAAGGGGTATCGAATGGTTTTTGCGAGCATTTGCGAGCATGCGAGCACAGCGTTTTTCTTTTCTTAAATCAAGGGCATCAAATTACCTTCCATTATTTTGCCCTATTCAAATTCTCTTCTTCTATTTGTGTTGCTTTGTACTTAATTATTGTTATTGTAGAATGGAATAAATTAATAAAATGAAAAAAAAAAAAAATGAAAAAACAAACTTAATTAAATCAAGGGCATCAACTTAGCTTTCTATATTTTGCCCTTTTCCATTTTCTTCTTCTATTTGTTTTCTTTGTAATTAATTGTAGAATGGAACAAATTAATAAAATGAAAAAAAAAATGAAAAAAGCAAACCAACTGGGAGACTATTTAACAATTAGACTACGAGCCCGAGTTTTCTATGAGCAAATAGTCAACGAGGCGCAGCCGAGTTGACTATTGCTCATAGAAAACGAGGGCGAGTAGTCTAATTGTTTTAGTAGAAACTCTAAAGGATTGCAGTCCAAAACCTACAATATTGTGCACTTTGAAGACAAAAACCAAGAAAATTTACCGCTTAAAGAGCTACTCGCTCGCGCGACTGTTTTCTATCGGCGATTAGAATATAGCCGCTGTATACGCGCGATGGAATTCTAGCGGGCATTATTTTTAATAGAATATAGCTGAAAACTATAGAAGCCCGGTACCCCGGATGTGCGAATTGTTTGTCGAATTTCGCTGAACGACTTCGTCGACTTCGCCTCTATTCTCTTGTTTTGTTGTTTAGATGATGCTTTAAAGCAGCAAGTTTTTTATCAGGAACGTTTTACCTGCTTAAATGGAAGTAAGACAGTGCCAAAGGAAGCGACAGATGAAGAAAGAATCGTTGAAATTTGTTGTTTTTCTTTGGAGTTGTATACGCCAGTATTTTGCCGTGAACTGCCCGAAATTGATTGGAAATTATTTAGCAAAACAAGCCGGACTCTAGAAACGCTTTGAGGTAAGAAACCTTTTTTTAGCCACAATCGGAAGACAGAACACTCCACTTCTGTTCTTTTTAAATCGAAATAAGAGGCGAATTTGAAAAACTTGCTGCGAAACGAACGCATGAAAATTTTTCATTTGAATGAAATTGAAGTAGGCGTAACCAAACTTGAATGCGTAAATATTTCAACTAGATTTGTCGGCTTTGTGAGAATCTTTTAATAGTTGGAGAAAGGACTATATAAATAGGAAATATGAATGAAATGGTAGCTTGGTTTATTTATAAAGAAGCCGCCAAAGAAAAGAATAAACTAAACTTTCACTTTTACCAATGTTGCGTGCGTTGTAAATGCCGTGAGCGGCCGCGAGTCTTGTAAGTTCTGTGCACTTTTTAATGCTATATTCTAAACCCACTAGAAGATGGTTTTCCTACGTCCTATAAGAAAATAATGCACTTTTGAGGTCTAGAAAAGCAGCTGAATGCCCTCGCCTGACGGCTCGGGCATCCACTAGCAGCTTTTATAGACCTCAAGCGTGCATTATTTTCTTATAGAACATAGAAAACCATCTTCTAGTAGGTAAATAGAAAACAGTGGGAGAACCAATCAGATTCGCGGATTTCCAATAGAACACAGCTGAGTTTCTACTAAATATATATATAAATGCCGGTTTTCACAGGGCATAACCACAGGCATTAGTAGGACAAGCATTCTCATTCTCCTTATGCTGTTCTCACTAGGAATAAACAATAGCATATAAGCACAAGAGGATCGAACAATTTTGTTTTCTTGCGCTTATGCTTATTCAGAGTGACGACAACATAAGAAGAATGCGATTATTCTTATGCTTGTGCTTTTTCTTTTAAACCAGCCTCAACTCTAACCTTAGTATAAACCCCATTTACACACACGCAAGACACTCGGCACGGCACGGCAAATTTTTGGCACCGTGCTGACAATTTTGGGCACGGCACTTCCAATTATCGACGTGTAAACGTATCGGTCCCAAATGTATTGTGACACCAGTGTCCATATTTTTATTTATGCCGAGACTACCTCCGAACACAAGTGTGACGCATGCGTAGTTTGCACGAAAATGGCGACACTGCAGCATCTTCGTCCCAAGAGCCCTCGTTAATTTTGGTCACGTGGTCGAAGAAAAGAGTACTAGTGTGAAACCGAGAAGTTCTGGGGGATGAGAATGCCACCGAGGAAGAAAAATAAGGGAAAGCTCCTGCTTTCAAAAGAAATCGTTGTGTGAAAGCCACGTCCACCATCACTCCAAAGAGCCATTTTTTTTCCTCTTCTTCTGATCTCGTCAGCTTCTTTCAGATGTCGATTTGTTTTGCCCTTGAACACTATTTAATATGTTGAATTGTTGACAACTCGTTCCTTGGCGATAAAATTCGCGTTTTGTACTGAAACCACGATGAACAATGTCAGAAAAACATTTTCCTGCCATTTATCGGGAAGAAAATTGATGGAAATTGGAACCGTGCCTAGCAGGAGAAAACCTTCTTGTTTTGGTCGTGTAAATGGGTAGTGCCGTGCCCAAATGGTTTGGTCACGGTGCCAAAAATTTGCAAAGCCGTGCTGATTTTTTAGCACGTGGAAATGGGGCTTTAAGCCCCATTTACACGTGCCGATTTGTGGTTTTCATAAGTTATACAAAAACTGTCCGTTTATTTGCAAAGAACAAAGCTTAAAGCTTAAACTTTGTACATTTTCGCTTGAATTTTATCTTAGCCAGCTAGCTGGTTGATGATATTTTCTATTTCAAAACGTCAAAACGTCTTCTAGACTTAAGCCAATTACATAAATGGCATCGAGCGGATTTTTGACCGTTTTATACGAGCACCGTTTTCAGTTCACTCAATCCTAGTGAGAAATAATTGACCGTTGATTCATCTTTGAAACTTTTTGTCAACAGGAAAAAGAAATCTCGAAAAGGTTTTCTTCAAAGACTAAAAAACTTGCGAACTTGAGCAAAATGTATGCTTTCAACTTTTCAAAGCTCGGAGTTCGCGATGTAATATACCAGTCAAAAAACCTACGATTGCAAGCGTAATTTGTCACCTCTGATATTAAAATGTAATCAAATGGTATACTCGTGAAATTAGAAAATAATTTCACTTGCATTTTGTCAAAATGCTAATAATTTCCCTCGCCTAAAGGCTCGGGAAATTATTAGCATTTTGACAAAGCGCGCGTGAAATTATTTCCTAATTTCACTCGTCACCATTTGATTACCAATACTAATTACAAAAAAATAACAGTATTAAGTAACCGCCATGTTTGTGTTCCTCTTTGGGGCACAAACATGGCGGCTATAGAACTGCACAATCAGTAAAGTAGATTCTACCATTATTATTATTCGCTTTCACTTAAGGTCGCGCAGGACCCTTGCAGTCATTATGTATGTATTTATTTAAAGAGTATGCACGAACTGCGACGACTGAAGCCGAAAACAAACGAAATATTCATGATATTGTTTTCTTACGGTTCTTTGTACAAGTAATTACGCGCTATTGTTCTTAGCTTTGTGTCTCGTGCGCTGGGACAAAGCGAATTATCATAATTATATTCACAGCTTTGAATATAGCACACGTTGTTGTAAACATTGACTCGGAAGGTCTTCGGAAGCCTAAAAACCTGTGTCCTCCGCCGATATAGACTTTCAGGAGTTGATCTTCGAGAACACAAACTTGGTGTATTCTTTTGTGTTCTGACAAGAGCGAATTTTGAAATGTCCTTCTCAAAATGAAGGTGGCACGTTTCAAAGTTTAGATTTCACATCTCTACTCTCTTTAGAGAGTAAAAAAGCCATAAACTCCAAGCGGTTTTTGAAATCAAAAATTTCGTTCTTGTCAGAACACAAAAGAGGTTATGATTTATCACTAGGTTATATAATCATTTAATCCGGTGTGCTCTTCTAGCTGAAAACTTGGACACAAAATCGCATTAGCTGCAGTTAAACTTTTAAGAGCTTGTAACATCACAGTCAAAGGTCATCTCTCAGTAAAAAGACAATCATGAAGTAATTCCATCATCCCCTAATATCCTTGATAAATTTTAGAGGAATCGATGTTCAAAATTTAGCGAATTAAAGCTTTTCAAGATAGCACCCCGTCAGGAAATTTGGCTAATGAATTTATTAATGAGCAAGGGTCCTGCGCGACCTTAAATATCACTTCTTAATTATAATTATCACGTCTGAAAATCGAAAAATGCGATAAAAACATCGGTTTTTGTAAAAATTAAGAAACGTTTTTCCGGGAAATCACACATTTTAAAACGCTTTATTTCCTAATTAAAGGAGCTACGTCATGGACAACCCATCTTGAAAAAACTGGCAAGTTTTATCAAGTTTATTGCTCGTAACACGTTTTAATCTTTGTCAGTCAAAACCACCCTGGGTTATTTTCACGTTTCTATTACTCCTTTGTTGTTTTTCTACAATACAAAACTAATATTTTGAGGTTTTTTTTCAATTTGGAAGTAATCAGAAAAATTACTTAAAATATCGTGACATTGCAACTTTAAATGCAGCGCTGAATCTATGCGAAAATGTGCATAGGAGTTTATGTTCTTTGCGTGTAGAATATGTAAAAAGGAAAGCTTTGTAGGATTAACAGTTTGGATTTTAGAATTTTGATGACCGGATTAAAACCACCAATAAGCTCGCGTGGCTTGACATGGATACCGGGTCGGGGAGTTTGTACCATTTTAACAGGATGTCCTGTAACAGTTGCAACTTGCCGGTACACATTTATTCTCAGTCCTGAGTGGATGGAAAGAGGCACCATAAGAAATAAGGGTCTTGCTAAAGAACACAAACGTGACAACGACACAGGCCGCCAACTAGGCACGTAGTTCGTGCATGTGCTCTCATCATAAGACTTATTGTAGGATTGAGTAGTATTAGTAAAAAAGAGCTTGAATATACGGTTTATGTGCAGTAATACCTACGAGTTAAGCTCATAAATCCCCACCATGGCACACTAAAGAATAGCGAACCAATAGGCCTTCACAATAATAATTCACCTAGCAGCAAGATCAATACTGAACTGTTTCTAAACAAACAAACTGCTTTTCCGCCTTTACAAAACCAAACTTGTGGAACGCTCTTTATTTCCCGTTCAACTACAAAACATGCAATTTGCTTTTAGGTGTTCTTAGGTGGCAGACACTCTTATCTTTTCAGCTAATAGTGGGTGATAAAAATATGGTCGAAGGACGCCAAACCATGCGCGAAATGCTCTCTGCTTTTGAAACAAAACACGACCAAATTCGAGCCCAGCTTACCGAGCTCCAAATTGATTCGGAAGAAAAGCTAGATGATGCAATGCATGAGACTTTTAGACATTTCGAGAAGAGAGTTGAAGATCAAACGAATGGAAGCATTGTACGCAAGTTATCCCAAGGCAATGTCGCCAGCCATACAAAACTGCACCGAGCAAGTTCTGATGGGTTTGTAACAACACTTCACGGCACAAGACGAAATTCACTTTGCCTGCCACCTCCGTCAAAAGCAACACTTCCCAAGCTTCCTTTGAGGAGGCTGTCAAGCGATGTAACTGGAATTGACCGACATTTTGTCCAAGGTCAAAACGGTTTTCAACGAATGGATGCAACTCGCCAAATTTACCAGCAGCAAGGATTTAGTGGTAGTGATCTTAACACAGCTCGAATACCAGTAAAGAGAAAAAGTTTTCCACACGAGAGGTCTTCATCTTTGGGCTCTCAACGAGCTCAAGAGCAGACCTTTGGTTTACGAAGACGTCGCGCGACGTGGTCTTCAGATTTGAGGCAGCGAAGACCAAGCAGTACAACAAGTTATGAGGCTCCAAAATGGCGGATTAAAAAACACAAGAGAAGTCTGAACTTAGATGATGACGATTGTGATTATTTGGAGGACAGTGTGTCGAGAAGAAGTTCTAGTTCGTCGGGGTTTTCGAGTCAGTCCAGTCTTCTCTGAGCGGGCAAAATTGCATTTGCACAAATGCAACTTCTTTTAATTTCCAAGCAACAGCAAATGAAAAGATAAGCTAACCTAGTTTCAACTTTTATGTGCAAGTATTGAAAGGATATAAGACATGTAACATAGTAGTTTGTTAATTTGAATTTTCCCGGAGTATATTGCACATATTCATTTTGTTTTTGTGTTTTTATAAAGTGATCATGAGTGGTTTAAAGTAGCTGTGAGAGTAAATTGGAATTTCCTTCTTGTAAATATTGGGCAACAGCAAAACACCTGAAATTTGAGCAAAGCTCATGCAAGCATGTACATAATAAATAATAAAAATAAAAAATAAATATGTGTTTATAGTGGTCATGCACTTAGCTTCATATCTCAACGAGATAGCTAGTTTACAGGCATGCCACTGAAACAGAGGAAACAAATAACTTATAAATGAACATAACAAGGTTAAAAATCCCAACTGGCAGGAGGCAGACCAGTTGGCTATATACAAAGCGTGGTCGAGGATTTGAGCTCGGGACAACCGAGAAACAAATCCAGCTAGTGGCAAGGGCAGGTCTCGAACCGGTGACCTCCGGATTACAACACCAGCGCCCTAAACCACTCGGCCACGCTTGCATGTGTAAATATATTTCTAACTTCTTTTATTCTGTAGTCACCATGGTAACGAAGTTATTGGCAGTAACAAAATACAGATAAAATGGAGTAAAAAAAGTAGGTTAATGTAAAAACTATGCACTTTTAAACTAACGAAAGTGATTGATGTATGGATAAGCAAAGCGCCTCTAGACTAAAATCGCTGAAAATTCATCATAATCCTAATGCAACAAACATTCAGGGAAAAAGGCATAAACATGCTTTTGGGCAAGTAGGCAAAACCACATCAAAAGAACTTGCTGCCAAAAAATGAGAGGCAATAAAAGAAACCTGCGAGCAGATACTCTTTTGGCAGTTTAATTATCAGAGCGAGAATCAGTCTGTTCTAGTTTGACCCTGACAATCATTGCATGTTAAATCCAAGAATGTAAGGCATTGTAAATAAACTGAAGACGAGTTTACCCAATGTTTACCTCTTGTTTATTATTCTCAAATATAGTAAAATTTATTATTTACACTGAAATATTTGAGATCACGTTTCAGGCTAATGTTCAACTTCTTTCTTGTCTGGAATAGTCTCTCGGATTCTTTAAAACATCTGGCAGTATACTCTGCTCTAAAATGTACACTTCATGTAAGGAATCACCATCATTCTCACCTTGCCCAGTGTCTAAACCGGAAGCTTGCTCTTCTTCCTCGCAGGTTTCACTGAAGCTGTCCATAGAAGCAGGCTCGAGACTTCCCATTGTCCAGGAATTCAGGCGAATAGAAAGTGTGTCTGAACTTCGACGCAAGGGTAGCCATCTTGATTCGCTCCTGGACATGTTCGAAGCTGGTCGACTACCGGCTGGCAACTCTGCGCGACTTTCAGCTCTCAATTCTTCTTCTTGTGCTTGCTCTGCTTGATAATCTTCCTCCATTTTGTTAAGCAACTTTTTAAACGCACAGTAGGCTTTTGACAAGCCAGAGATTGTACTGTTACTATTTGTTTTCTTCTCTTGAACGTTTTGCAAGTGAGATGCCCAAGCGTTTCCATCCAAGCGTAGTTTTTCGTTTCTGTTGTTCTGACTTTCGAGTTTGATACTTGCCCTGGATTTAAGCGTTGGCCTCGCAACTGCAGTAAGACCTGGAGTTTCAGACGCAGCTTTTACTTGGCGAGAAGAACTAGTAGCCGAACTATTCGCTTCAAAACGTACTGCCTTACTTGTTTGTTTCGATTGATCATGAGGTCGAACATTTTGCTTTTTCAAAGCCCATATCCCTGCTTGCACTCTTTGATTAGCAGGAACTCTAATGTCATCGTACCGACTGAATTGAACCAGTTTAGTCTTTTGTTTACCCGTGCTGCGTTCATTTTTCCCTTTTGCACTTTTGTTTGACGACTTAGACGCTAGGCTAATTTTTCTGGCAACTTTGGCCTTTTCCTCTGGAGCCTGGCTATCGCACTGATACGCTTCTTCGTCGAACACATCGTTATCATCATCATCGTCCTCGACTTTTTGAAACGCCCGTCGTCGGCAACATTCGCATCTTTTCAAAACGTTGACATTGATGGAAGGCAATTCCTTAATGGACTTGTGTGCGCTGCAGTGACCAGGCTCTTTCGCTTTCTCTGCTGTGACAGCTCGTGAATTCGTCCCTTGCGAAGGTGTGGACGAGAGCACGTCTGTCCCTTGTTGGTTCTTAGTTGCCTTCTTGGAATGAAAAATACCCGCGAGTTCTTTATAAAGTTGATTTTTCTCAGTGTACGAGTCTTTTAAATACGTACATCGTTCCCTTTCCACTTGTTGCTTAATCAAAGCAATGCGACGACCGGTCTGTCGAAAAATCCTAAACACGTCTTCATTCATGGACGTGGATCTCTTCAAGTTGGCATTTTTCTGGATTTGAAGAAAGGCGATGGAACTCTGTAGAGCTGTGTTGGTGACTGAATCTTTAGTCGCCATAACTAGTAAAATAACGCAACTAGCACCTTGCGTGTTTGTTATTCCGCTGTGGTCTCTTTGTGTACACTTCGAAAGTACTTACAAAAGTAAACTTCCAAAGTTCACTTTTTGATCAAAATCTTCATAAACGCAATTGTTTTGAGATTTATCGTTTTGCAGTCTTCTCTCCACTTTGTTTTTTTATCGGCTGTAAATAACTTTTGCCAAATTCTGGATTGCTCAAAGAAGGATGTCACATGTTCCGCCGCATGATTCGCTGTGAAAACCACCTCTATGTTGTAAAGCTTTCCTCATAATTACAAGAACGTAGTGAGCAATTAAACGCGTATTTCTGTTCTTTTTGTCGACGTACAAGTATTGACACCAATTTGCTAGCCAACCTTGAATATATATATATATCTTTTTTCTGTAAACACCATTCACCTTAATTAATGAGTTTACACTGAACCAAATATATTCAAATGATGCAACCACAAATAATCCCCAAGGGAATCTCAAATTGATGAAAAATGGCTTAAGTAAGCTTAGTAACAGGAGTACTGTAAGCACCAAAAGCACGTTTTCTTTGTACTTCGGTTCTCTTTGTTAAATTCGGGTCAACGGTTACCATGGAAACGAATTAGTTGTTCTTAGTGAAAGTTTAAAAGACTTAGCAGTGTAAACACTAGATTCGCTTACAGCTATGAAAAGTAATGAGCTCTGGAAACGCTATCTTAATTAAAGTACGAGTTTATTCATTTATGGGATGGTTACCAAGTCATCTCTTTTCATTTAGTTGTTGATATTTTCCGTGCGCCAGGGCGTCCGTAAGTGGATTATCATTTGACTTGTATTATTTCTTCAGTTTTTTTCTTTTCTCTTTAGAAACAAATAAACGATCTCATTAAAATCATTGAATAATCATTTTATGTGTGAGCTTACTTGGCATTTGGTAAAAATGCTAGAAACCGAACTAGCCTGATTGTTTTTTTGATTTAGTTTTCAACAAAATAACTGTTCTTACTTGAGACCAAAACATGACCATATGATAAATACTATAATGTCTGCCGATGCGAAGTTTTGCTCAAATAAATTGTGATGAACAGTTCACAACACTGACTGAACAATATAACCTCGTCGACAACTGCTCTGAAATATAATAATACATGTAGTTAACGTTGTTATAGCTTTTATTCTCTAAATTGTTTTGTGCAGCAATTTCAAGCATGTTTTGTCCATCAAGATATCAGTACAAGCTTATACTAAATTAATACTAAAAACATAGCTGAGCTTATTATGTCAGCGTATTTTGCAGCTGCAGTGTCAATTCAATCACTGGCTAACAATTGATTTCTTTCGCATTTAATTTCTTAAGGTTGCTTCACAACAAACAAGTTAATCCCACAAAACACACCGACCGTTGATTATTCCAATCCACGACGGCAAGAACAATGCAATGGCTCTTGTTAATTATTCTATTTGCCTTTCAACCTGAAAAGTTATTTACTTTTGTTGAAATAAATCCGCTAGAATGCACAGAGACAGGTAAAATTGTGTCAATATTGCCACAAGTTTTGATTGACGATGGACAAATAAACATGTGGAACGAATTCATAACAAAATGAACATTGATTAAAAGAAGAGGGTTAGAAAACCGAGTTTGCATTTACATTCGCACAAACGAGATTACGGTGTCTAGAAAAGTGCTTTCAATTTCTGTACAAAGCCGAAAGCGTGAAGAACAATAAAATACACAGACAATAAAGCCAGAGGTAATGAACAAGGCAAACAGCCAGGAAAAAAACCTATGTACACAACGACGCAAGTGTTTGCCAAATGTACATTTTGTGGCGCGCGCTACAAATAACTTCCTCGATGAAAGTCTAGCAGTTTGTTTAACTTTAATTTCAAGACACCTGCTAGATTTAATTACATGTAGTTAAATTAACCAGCGTAGAAGAAAATGGACAATTTTGAACTGTGGTGGAAGCTCTAATGTTAGATGAAGAGGTTACTTCGGACGTTGTCTTCTCAGTGACTTTTAACAGTGAACTGAGATCGCGGCTTCTCGCGTGGAGTACGTTGGTCTGAATTATGCCTTCTGGAGATTATTCTGGTAAGGAAAGGCAGTCAGTGTACGAGAAAGCTTTGGTTATCTGCCACGAGGGCGAGAAAGAGTTATCGTTGCTGCAGAAAGACCTCGACCGTTCCAAACTTCAGACGTACATCTCTTATAAACTAGAAGAGAGACAACTACGAAACGAGCTGTTTCGAATAAAACGCGAACAGATAAACTTGGCAAAAGAGGCAAAACAGCGAGAACGCGACAACAAAAGCATTGATGACATTGCAAAAGAAATGAAGGTGACAAATCCTGGAAACAGAGGCGCCATGACCATTAAACTTGAGAAAAAGTTCGCTCTTCCAGAGGTGAACTGCACTCAGAAGAACGTACCGAAAATTTTACGAAGAACTTTGTCGCACGAATCGGAATATTTCACGTGGACATTCGGGCTCCCGAAGATCGAGAACGCGGTGAAAGCGTTAAATCCTGCAGACAATGATCAAAAGAAAAAAGGAAAGGTGGACAGCAAAGGAACAAATGAGTCCGAAGGAGTCCAGGAAAGTGACGAAGTCGGCAGAGCACGGGCAAATACAATTCATAACATTGTATACAACGTTCCCGTCACTGAACCAAAAAGAGGCAACTCAATAACGCAGGGATTGCCTCCTATCAACACAAAACTTCCGAAAATTAACGTGACAGTCACTCCAGACACAGGAGTAATTTCCAGTAGCAAATCTAACCACGTAAAATTACCTAAAATTTAAATTAAAAGTCTATACAAGTTCACCAAATTTACCTAGAAGAGCTAGAGAAAGCTGTTAATTCCAGAATGGCGTTTTGTTCCTCTCCTTTGAATGACCTTTAAAAGATTAGCCTGCGAGATGAGCATTTGGGAATGTTTTAGGTCTAGAGCAATAAAACGACAGCGCCCGCACTCTACCAACTGAGATTTATGCATTCAGGCGCAATTGCAAAAGCGGGCTGATAATCAGTGCACAGTTAATTTGCAAATTTAACTTTCAATGAACATGCGAAACATTTTATCAGACGGTTTGCCATATTGTAACCTGAAACAGCGAGAGGTGGAGTGTGATATAATTTATTGATCCCAGCACAATTCCTTTTGTGGTTATTCCGCACGAAACCTTTAACTTCTTCAACTCATCGCAGAAGAATAGTCTATGTGAGAGTCGAGTACCGATTTCAAATTGGCGCTCCAATACAGAGCTAATATTCCATGACAAATATATCGAACCAAAGATTAATTATGTATATAACGGAACATCGAATACTGTAGCACCATTTTGCAATGTACAATATGTAAAAATGTATAACTACTTTTCTAAAATGAAAAAGAAAATAAATGACAAAATATTCTGTCTAATGGTTAAAAGCAGGGTTTTTTATCTGACTAATATATATTCGTCAATAAGTAAACCTTAATTTTTCTGAATTTAGTGCGTGCGCGTGCTCGAGTCATGTACGCATGCTCTACCATTAATCTGGATCCGATGTGACGTTTCGTTTTCAAATTTATCCGGATTAATTAATGCGGACGGAAAACATTTTATCCGTTTCCTGGGCGAAAACTCTGTTTTCATATTTATCCGGACTAATATGGACGGGGCCTAAGACTGAGGCATTTGACGTTCAGTTAATTCAGTGGGAATCAAAAATTCCTTTCATTTTCCCAATGCGACTTTATATCAGTTCTTTATTTCTAAGCTCTGTACTCGGTGTCTGCGAACTGACATATGTAGTGCCGAAAAAACACTTTCTTGATGCATCTACCATCAGTCCTTTCACGTGAAAATAAAAATTTTGTGCAAAGCCATAGCAACTGAATGCATATATTTCGTGGATGGACAATTAAGACAATTAGTTAACCCACCTTAGAAGGAGGAGTGGTGGTGTAATGGTGTAAAATATATGCCTTGGACTCCGGATCGAGCGGTGCCGTTCGAGCCTTGGCCGGGGCACATGCGTTGTGTTTTTGGGCAATACAACTATCCCCTCCAGCGGGGAGTAAATATACTTCTAGTCGCATCATGCTACGGAAACAGGGATAAGCTCCGGCCTGATGGGCCATTATCCAGAAAACAAGAATGGTTTTAACTGAGGAAGATTAAGACAAATTTAAGTTCAAGAAAATACAACAAACGACAAACTTGAAAAACACTGGCCAATTCGTTTCAAAATATACCGTACGCGTTTGTGTCATCTGCCGCTTGAGGTCCACATGAACTTTTTAATGAATTCTAACCTTCCGTTTGTGTTTGCACTGCTGCGTCAACACGAACGTATCATTTTCTGTTACAGTAACTGCTAAGCAGATTAATTAAAAAAGAAAAAAATACATATATAACCCGTAAAATTCCGTTTGTTTTTTGCTTTGGGCTTATACAACTTCGTAAGGGGTTTTTCGGGGGTTATAAACGGAGGGGCTTATATCCGGGGGGCTTATAATTAGAATAAAAAAAAACGTATCGAAACGAGCCACAGCAATTTTTGTCTCTCTGAAACCAACTTCAGCTTTTTATAGTAAAACTGAAACAGTGTCTGGCGAAACAGAACCAAGATTATCCGTGATAAGACAATACATCTTGCAACAGTATTGATTAAAATGCAAGGCCCGGCGTCAACAAAATGCAAGTAGTTTACATTTTCACGGAACATTTCAGATCTTGCAAATAGAATTGAGCCCCAATTGAGCCAAAACAAACTGAACTAGCACAACATGTAGCAGAGTACAGATTTAGAGGTGTCATTCAACTCCTGACTCGTCCCCAGTCGTCTCTTATGCGAAAATTGCAAGACGCGAAGGATGATGGGAAGGAGGAAAGGCGAGAGACGACTGGCAGATCCTGTTTCCAAGATGGCGGACGGATTAATGGCGGTGTTGAGATAAAAATAGGCACTATTAATTAGAACGCTTTCGGGCGCTTTAAAACGCCACAAACTGCTCTTCCACGATATATCTAACAATCGGGGATTTTTTTATCCATATCACACGGCTAGTATTCGCCCATCACACAACTCGACCCGTACGATTGCCCAACTACAGATCACTACAGTGTAGTAATTAGTCTTTCCCGCCGAGGAAATATTGAGTCCCCAATTTAACTAAAACGCTTTCAGTCCGGTTGAAATACCGGTAAGCGTCAACAAACTTGTCTACATTTCTTTTTATGGTGAGAAAGTCAAACTCAAACTGAAAAATATTAATGTCTGACGGTTTCCTGTTTTATAATTTGGGTCAAGGCTAAACAATTCAAGTGCCGCCGTCAGATTATTCATTTATAAAGCTCGGACTGATCAAAGACGCACTTCTGGCTCTTTTCATATCCCTACAATCATGTTGCAACATATCGTTTAAAGCTTTATTATTAATTTACTCTGAAAACAAGCTACTCGTTTTTTTCATGGAATAAAACACGGGAATAAATGGTCACGGCATTCGCAGCATGATTATGTTCAGTTATGTTGCAATTTTTTAAACTCATGCAGAGAGAGTTTTATTGACTCCAAACGATAACACATCAACATTGTAATCCAGAATTATAGGGATCCATACCTTGCAGTGATTACAAAATGATACTTGTGATTTTTCCTCTCTTCGAATATTCGAATGTTTCCAATTTTTCTGCTGGAATACCATCCAGTAGATGTCAACATAGCGACAATTAGAGCGGTTCAAATCAGCGACAGCGGCAAACGCGTACAAGCCGATAAGCACAAAAAGCTACAACTGTTGAACAAAACTGAGTGATGTTTAAGCCACAAAATATATTTCTTCTCGTAAATCAATTGAAGCCGCCTTCTACCGTCCTGAAAACTCCTTGGCCTTTGTTGTGACGGACGCCAGTTGACGCGATCTCAGTGCGATAAAGAAACGCCGTTAAAAGTAGCATTCTAGCCGCCAAATACCTCTGAAATTTCGCCTGGTACGACAATTAGGGACCCTTAATGTATCTAGCCAAAAATATATCCGAAAAAACGGCCAATGCACACTTTTCGACTTTTCAACACACTTTTCGACTCACGATCTGCCAGTCGTCTCCTTCGCTTCTTCTCTTCCTTCCCATGATTCCCTCCGTGTTCAGCAGTCGACTCAAGACGGACTCAAAAGACGACTGGGGACGAGTCAGATTCAACTCTACAGTGGGAAACCCCGCAGCGAGGACTAATGACCTCTAGACACTTCCTTAGCCACAATCTTACGGCTCTATTCAATACATAATGCCTCCAAACAAAACAGTACCCTCACAAAGAAGTCAGAAGCAAATAAGGTCGAAAGATCGAACTTAACATAGAACGGCAAAGGTACAAATGTCACGAATGTAGGAGTCGTGTAGGCCCGTCACCTTGATTTATCTTGTCATAATAAAGCAACATTTAGCCCTGTTCTGTAGTGTCATCCAGCAGATGGGGGCTTATATCTAGGGGGGGGGGGGGGCTTATAACCGTTGTATTATTTGTTTCCAGGTAGATGGGCCTTTAACCAGGGGGCCTTGAAGCGGGGGGGGGGGGGGGGGGCTTATAACCGGAATTCTATGGTGTTGTACCAGGTGAAACTACATTTACACTGCCAAGTAGAGACGAGAGAAACGAGAAAAATGAAGCGATTAGCTAGTAAGAGAAATTAATAGTTTAGGGAATTTCGTGGTTGAAGGAAAGTGCTATATTACAATCAAGAATGTAGCATAAAGCGTCGCTTCCCCCACTTTCCCCTTTCCCCTTAAAGCCTACCTTAATTAGAATTTTTCATTTTTCACAACCAATGGGAAGTTTAAAGTTTACAGTTTGTCTAAACTTTATTTGTTTTTAATTATCATCGTTCTAGCTCGCAACCAGCTGCAAGTAGATAAATATAAACATCTATCATCAAAAACCGTCCGCCAATGAACAAATTATGCGTTTCTCTGTTGTTTTTATATCAATAAACCTTTTCTCGTCAAAACAGGTTTCAGTTTGGAGTTGTAAAACACGGCGCGGTCAACATCCTGTTTACTCTTATGACGAAACCAAAGAAGCACCGCTTTAAATTTGTTAATATATCTCTTACTTGTAATTTGCTGGCCATGCATAAATTTTACAAACATTATGTTTAAGACCAGAACTACTTTACATTTTATAAACCTTATTCTGATAAAAAAAATATTTATCATCTTTTTTTTAAGATGAGTCACGACATTTTTGTTATGAATTCGTCCATATTTAGTACTATTAACATAAATCCGCTAGAGGGTGGGATATAAATGCAAGAAGAATGTCATATTGTATAAAATGTAGTTAATTGCAACCTGACTATAAATGTATAACATATAATAAATTACAACGAGGCAAGAAAAAAAAAATCAAAATTACTTATCCCTGCAATAAGAATATATACAACAAGAAAAAAAAGCTTTCCAAACCTGGCTTCAACTACTACTTTCTCGCAGAAATCTTTTTTCTCTTACTTTTGTCAATTCCTACATACTTTTCCAGCGTCCCGCTGGTAAAACTTCCAATAACTTGACATTAACACTTAGGATTCTGAAATTATCATATATTTATGTGAATCACCCGCCGTGATAAGGCCGGAACAAGTTTGAAAAAAATGATTTTCATTGTTATTCTAGAACTTGAAGTTTTTTAGAAGGTGTTCAAAATTACTGTCTTTTTTTAACTTCTTTATGATGGGCTGACTAACCTGAGCGGGTTTTGGCGTTCTTCGCAGATTTTTCCATGTAAGTATATTGTAGTTTTGTAAAAACATTTTAATTACTGAATTTCGAGAGCCGAGACCGAGAGCGGTAGCTTTAGAAATTGCTAGCGCTGATTAATCGTTGTTCATTGTATTTATAAAACTGTTAACTTTAACTTTCTTAGAGCGGGTTCGTTTGGGATCAATTCCGAAATAAGAACAATCCGAATAATGCAAGTAAGCATTCGTTTGGGACCTTTTTGCATTCCGGAAAACTTGTGGATTTCCGTTGCAGCTACTCTGTTCCAGAAGTCTGAAGATATTTTTATTTCGAAATAAGAATATATTCAGTTCTTTATCCGGAAAATCCAAGACGAACGCGCCTTAAATCAAATAATTTCTAAAATACTTTTCCAGCCTCTTCCGTGGCCCAAGTAGTTTATTTCAAACATAAGACAGACAATTAGAACTTTCAGTAGATAAAACTGTCTCAGTTGCAATGATCTACTTTGACACTACATGGGATATGAACAAAATATCATACGTAAATTTCAGTATGTCTATCAGAGCACTTTAACAGTTCAAATTACTTTAACAAAACACCATTTTTTCGTTAAGGGCTTCTCTTGCCTAAATAATCACACCCTTTGGTTCAAACGTATATTACGAAGTCAATTCCCTCCCCCCCCCCCCCCCCACTCCCTCCGGGTTCTTAAAAGAGCTACTAAGAGTTTCAAAAGAGAAACAAAGACAGAAAGAATTGCCATTCTTCTTTCATTCAACAGGAAGAAAACGACACCAGCGTTCTCGGTTTTGAGCGTGTTTTTTGTTCTGATAAGTGGAGAAGGACATGCTAAATTTCTACATGGTGGATTTTTCTTCGCTCTCGGGAGAGACATGGTAGACAACCATGCGCTCCATGGACACGTGTTTGAAAACCTGTCAGTCATGGAAGCTGTTAACTGTTTTCGGAAATGTCGTTTAGACTGTAGATGTATCTCGTTTAACTACAATGCTAAAGAGAACCAGGACAATTGCCAACTAAGTGAAGAGAACAGATATCTAAAGCCTGGCGCGTTAAAACCGAAAGAAGGAAGTCAATACTATGATCTTATCATCGATTACAACGTGGTGGTAAGAAGAAATTTGTTTTTTATATGCTATTCTTAAAATATTGTGAAAGTCACAGTGGCCTAATAGTTAGCAAGTTGGATTCCGGACAGAGCAGTTCGGAAGAGGGGGGGGGGGGGGGGGGGGTCAATTAAGTTACTGGACTATCTACCTATCTAACTAACTACAAAAATTTAATAACAACAAATTCAAAATAACAAAAGAAAAGTCTGCTTTTCATGGAGGCCGTGTCTAAAATTTACTTAAAATTTAGATATTACTTTAAACTGTGCCGACTTAATTTAGATTTGAAATCGGCCAGTGAAGAAGCTTGTCTTAGGTCTACAGGTAAGTTGTTCCACAACTGAGCTCCACTGTACGAAAAACTTTTCTTGAGATAATCAGTTCGAGGTTGTGGAAGAACTAATTTGTTTTCGGTATTCCTTAAACGATAAGCACTAACATCGTCACGATATACGAATCTTGATCTCAGATAATCAGGAGTCATACCATGTAATGTTTTATACATTAGGATAGACTTCTGTTCCAATCTTTGATAATAGAGTCTTCGCCACCCCAGTGTCCGGAACAAATCATCTAAATTACTATCATAGCTCGCAGACATTAGGGTACGAGCTGCGCGGTTTTGAAGCCTTTGCAGTTTTTCAGCAAGGCCCTTGTTACAGCTTCCCCACACTACGTTGCAATAATCAAATTGTGGTTGAATAAGGCTATTATAAATTTTGATTAAAATATTAAATGGAGTGAGATGCCGAATTCGTTTAATTGCACCAATGGCTCAAGCTATCTTCTTAGAAATGTTTTCAATATGACACTCCCAGTTTATATTTTGATCAACATAAACTCCGAGGGATTTAGCGGAGGTTACTTGTTCTATTGCGTTCTCATTTATAGTAAGAGAGGGACTTTCCGTAAATTGTGATAACTTCTGCCTTGATGCAATAAGCATAAACTCAGTTTTCTTCATATTTAGACTAAGCTTGTTAGCAGACAGCCATTCGTACACATTTCTCAGGTCGTGATTAAGGCGATAATTTATATGCTCAATGTCAGTGCTAGCAAGTGTTAGGCTAGTATCATCTGCGTACATTCTGGGTTCCGAATATGTCAGACAGTGTGGTAAGTCATTAATATATATCAAAAACAGAAGAGGTCCCAAAATTGTTCCCTGGGGAACACCACATCTTAGACTGATTTCGTAGTTGACTTACAAGAATTAATATGACAAATCTGTGTTCGATTATCTAAATAAGAAGCAAACCATTGATGACTGGTCCAACAAATCCCATAGTATTGCAATTTTCGCAGCAAAATATCGTGATCTACTGTATCAAATGCCTTTTTGAGATCTAAAAAGACTACGGCATTAACAAGACCACGGTCTATATCCAAGCCCAGCTATCTGTAGCTTCGATAAGTGCAGTGAGCGTGGAATGCAGAGACCGAAAACCAGATTGATGGCACGAGAGAAAGTTGTTTTTTGTTAAATAATGATAAAGTTGATCGTAAATTATCCGTTCAAAGACTTTGGCCACAACTGGAATTACTGATATTGGCCGATAATTCGTCGGATCAGAACGCTTCCCAGAATTTTTATACAATGGAGTGACTCTGACAGATTTCCACTCATCGGGAAAGATACCCGTCATTAGGGATTGATTAAATATATGAGTGAGAGATTCCGCCAGTAAATCAGGACATTCCCTTAGAAGTTTCGCTGAAATATTATCTAATCGTGTTGCCTTTGACATACAAAGCTTTGATAGTAGTGCAAAAACACGTGTAGGTGTTGTTTTTTCAAAAACAAAATTTTTATCAGCTGCTGTAAGAAATTCGTCGAAGGATTTATCAACTTCTGTTACGTCTCCACTAAGGCTTGGCCCAACTTCTGTGAAAAAGGAGTTTAGCATTTCTGCTATATCTGTTTGATCTTCAGAATTTACCCCACTATATTCCATTTCATTAATAACAGTTTTAGTGGATCTTCGTGAGGTCAGTTCATTGATTGTTTTCCATGTTTTCCTTTGATCCCCACAACAATTGTTGAAGGCATTTTCATAATACGCTTTTTTAGCGCTGTTAATTTCCCAATTCACTTGATTTTTAACCATTCGAAATTGGTTCCGAATAAATGGATCCTTTTTCTTAATAGCCTTTCTTTTGAGGCGGTTTCTGAAATTCATCCGCTTTTTTAAAATAGTGGTTATCCATGGTGATTTAGAATCTCGTGTCCGTTTGGTCTTCATCGGTGCGTGCTTTTCACATACATTCAGGAATAATTCTTTCCACCTCCTCCACATATCATTAGGATCATACAATTTCTTTATATCATCCCAGGGTTGGGCTAAAATATCCGCATAGAAATTTGCGCTATTAAAATGTTTAAACTGTCTATATGTTATCAAGTTAACTCCTTTGGAGAAAGTGGGAATTGAAATTTTTCGATATGCATAAACTAAACTGTGATCACTTATGGCGACATGAGACACCCCTGAACAATACACATTCCCTGCCCGATTTGTGAAAATCAGATCAATTAAAGTACTTGTAGTAGGTGTAATTCTGGTAGGTTCATTAATGAGTTGTTCCAATCCATAAATATCTGTTATGTTTAGAAGAGCTTTCACATTAGCATTGTCTTTGGATTGCATGTCACAATTTAGATCCCCCAGGAGAAAATGTTCTACGTTTTCAGAATCTAATTTGCCTAATAATGTGTTTACATGCGCGAAAAGTTCATGGGGTGAATTTGGAGGTCTGTACCATGAAGTAATAACAAAGGGTTTTGAGTTATGTTTACGAATTTCAATTGATATAATTTCCAAGAGCTGACTGTCCAAATCTGTACGGACAGAATAGCTTATATTTGAACGAATGTAAAAACATACGCCACCACCAAACCTGCCATTTGTTGACCTGTCACGGCGGACTATATCATAACCCTGGAGTTTCACATCCTGATCAGAAATGCTCTCATTTAGCCTGGTCTCATTTATGGCTAGAACGTCGATGTTTTGATCATTTAGAAAAACGCGAAGTTCATCAATACGTTTCAAAAGACTGGTAATATTTAAACTAGCCATTTTAAATCCACGACACTTTGGCATTAGAGTATTTGACCTGAACCGGACGCTGGAGGTGGCAATGAGATTGGGTGTCGGCACAGTTGTCAAGTAAGAATTATATCAATGAACTATATTATTTACAAAATTACTCGCTAATCTTTATAGCGGACTATACCTGAATGCTCTGCCCGAAAGGGGTACCTTTTCTTTTAGGCTGAAAGTATATAAAATGTAAGGGTAAGAATTTTGCGAGTTAAAGAATACGAAATGGTAAGGGGAAGATTTAATAAGGTATCCTGGGTATTTAGAAAGAGCCTTTCAAAAACTCTTGAACAGAACTTATTGATTGAACTGGAGTGATTGATTGATCTGAGCATTTTAAATGGCCACTGAAAAGTTTAGAAAGGGATGCAGTAAGTAGTACTGAAAGTATGAGAAAGAATTAAGAAAGGTATATAAAAATGATACTTATTCTGTGAAAATAGTATATAACAGCGTAAGGGTTTGGGCCTCGAGGTAGCGCCTCCCCGTATAAAACCTTGTTGGGTATAGCCCAATGTTTTTGACAAAAAACTCGACTCTCACATGCAAAATGTCTCTCTCCAGCACGGAGGGGTATAGGCGGGTAGTGGCGATCTGTTGGGAAACTTCGACACAATGCAAACTTTTATTCCTGCATGCATTGCCCCTATACTAATTATAATGAACCGAATGTTGCTACGAGTGGACTAGACATTGATCCATTTCCCTGGTTATCTAGAGAAACATAACAGAATAAAAGAGTAATGACTTGCCTAGCTAGCGCAATGGTAAATTGTTGCAGACTCGCTGCTATCATTTTCTCACTGTACGAGGTGAGCAGACAGCTTCGTATACTCGTATATAGTATACTTAGTTTTCTTTCCTGAAGTGTAGTTCTGTTAAAACTTCTAGGTGAATTACAGAAGCAACGATTGTCAAAATAACTGTTGCTATTCGCAGCCATGCCTGAGTGGAGGAATGTGCCACGAGACCTGTGACGTCAGGGGTAAAAGATTTAATTGCACTTGTGTACCTGGCTACAAGGGTAACCTTTGTGAGTTTCCACCGCCGACATCGTCACCGCCGCCTACTACTGGTGACCCTCCACCACCACCGCCACCACCGCCTCCTGCCGGTGACCCTCCGCCACCGCCGCCTCCTACTCCACCGCCACCGCCACCACCTACTGGTGACCCTCCACCACCACCACCGCCACCGCCGCCTCCTACTGGTGACCCTCCACCACCACCACCACCGCCGCCACCTACTGGTGACCTTCCACAGCCACCGCTGCCTCCTACTGGTGACCCTCCACAGCCACCGCCGTCTCCTACTGGTGACCCTCCACAACCTACTGGTGACCCTCCACCACCGCCGCCACAACCGCCTCCTACTGGTGACCCTCCACCACCGCCACCACAACCGCCTCCTACTGGTGACCCTCCACCACCGCTTCCTACTGGTGACCCTCCACCACCGCCGCCACCACCTCCTACTGTTGACCCTGCGCCACCGTCGCCTCCTACTCCACCGCCACCGCCGCCACCACCTACTGGTGACCCTCCACCACCGCCACCACCGCCTCCTACTGGTGACCCTCCACCACCGCCACCACCGCCTCCTACTGGTGACCCTCCACCACCACCACCGCCTCCTACTGATGACCCTCCACCACCGCCTCCTACTGATGTCCCTCCACCACCGCCGCCTCCTACTGATGACCCTCCACCACCACCGCCACCGCCGCCGCCTCCTTCTGATAACCCCACCACCACCGCCGCCTCCTTGAATCGTTAGACGTTTTGAGTTACCCCTCTATTATTATGGAGTTGTTTATTTCAAATAAGGTAGACTATTTTAGATTAGATAGAGTATCTGACAAATCATCCTTCGTCGACCAGGTCGCATTTGTCAGGGTGCGATCAATAGGCCATTTCCGATTTATCCTTTGCCTCTGTTTCAAAACGAGTCTATACGTGCGAAATCATTCATATGAAAATGAGTTTGAAATGACCTTTAACAGTATCAAGTTGAACTGCTCAAGTATTTCATGAGTGCTTCGACAGACCTTGTCTGGCTTCTTATATGAACATTTAGTATCTCCTTTTTAGGTTTTATATAAGTATGTACGTATAATATAAGTATGCCTGACCTTGTATATCTTTATTAAAAGCCAGCTGGTAACCCCAAAGCTTTTGGCAGCCACTCAAAGACCAGCAAAACGTATACCACTCGTATACTACTCGTTGTTGAACTCTTTCTAGGTTTCCACTGTCCGGTGACCTGAAAAACACCCATATAGTGTGCCAGTAAGTAGGCGTGTGATCGACGTGAAGAATTGAAGCTTAGCTTCAGTCGGTAACACATTTTTTTTAATGTCAACCTTCACACTAGCTTTTTTGCACATATCACTCACATGTTTTTTGAGTTAAGTAAATTACGATATTTAAAGAGACAGCCACATCAGCTCTAGCTGGTTTTCACGCGGGTAAGCTATCCAGGCCGAATCGGGATTTTGAATTGGTTGTTTTTCACGGGGGATGAAATCTGGAGAACCCACACACATGGTTGGCAACTAGCCGGCATCGAACCCAGGTCACATTAGTGGGAGGCGAGCGCTCTCACCGCTACGCGAGTTTTCCCTGCACAAGTCAGAATGAAGAATGAAGTAATTAAAAACTAGTGGCGAAAATGTAAATGGAATCTCTTCGATCCAAGACAAAAAAATTCTATTCTGACGTAAAAATGTAGACTCCTGGGCCCACATCACACAATGATCGATTATAAACTTAAACTCTTTAACTCTTTCTCGTGGGTTTTCGTACATTTCTCTCCATGGAAGCCTTTTATATACCTGGGGGGGGGGGGGGGGTACTCAAAAAAGTTTTATACGGGGAGGCTCCGCCCCGAGATCCAACCCCTTACCCTTTAATATACCATTTTGACAGAAAAGGCACCCCTTTCGTAAACCTTTTATTGTAAAAAGGTACCCCTTTCATATACTTACACGACACGACGTATACTTAAAACAGGACGTTTTATTGACATTTTTATGTAGTGCTTAATAAATTAAGACGATACATCCATAAGTTGCGTCTGTTCGAAATATTTAATTTAAAGGCCTTTTTTAATATCTTAATGACAGAGGTTCCTACCCTTTCTTATTCCTAAACTTGCAAAATCTCTTCTCTTTTATATACCTGAAGCCTGAAAAAGGTACTCTTTTCGGGCGGAGCCTCCCCGTACTGGCCATTATAGGGAGTACCCCCGGGTTTATATAGGAAGAGTTTATTCGTTTCATTCGCCCACCATTTGGAACTGAATTTTGAAATGGCGTCTATTATATGCATAAATCTCATATTAAAACAAATAGTTATTAAGTAACTTCTGCATAAAAATATAAAATAACAATAATAAAGTAATGCTAAATTACAGAGAATCTTTTGTCTTTTGGGTAGACATCAGTGATGTTATGTTAATTAGCAGTTTGTTTGAAGCCAATAAAAATCAAATAATTAAGAAAAATAAAACGTTTGACATGATTTTTGTATTTCCGTATCCAGGGCCGTAACCAGACTTTTGCCACAGACGAAGCAAGATCTTGCTGGGGGGGGATCTAGAACTCTGAAACTCTTTCTTCTACATTTTTCATAAGGTATTTCTTGAGAAAAATAAATCTTGTTCAACTTGGGATTATTTTCCCAACCTTTTTTGATTTTAGTTTTGGATTAATATCTAGACGAGGCAAGTGTCTCATCTTGCCTTATGCTAGTTACGGCCCTGGTATTGCTGTAATATAAACGGAGTTGGTAAGAGTAACTTGCGACTAAATAAGATCAAATTCTCATATGAATGTAATTGGCTTTGATTTTGGGCAACTGTTTGTCCAATATTCTCATTATATCCAAAACCAAATACTGGAATGACTCGGCATTTCCATCATTGTTTAAAACTTCCATCTCAATGCAAGCACTCTATCACTCAAGAAAAACAAAATAAAATAACAGATTTGCATAGCTGTGCACTCAGAGTGAGAATTTCAATGACAAAAGATGGAACGTCCTGCTTCAAAGATATCTCGCTGTTTTCAATTCAAGTACCTATTGCGGGCCTACTAATTTTGGACGGTGCGGAGGAATGGAAACAAGTGAACTGACCTGAACTTTGAACGCCTGTCTGATTTTGTTTTCAACATGGCGACGATCGCTTTCATTTTTTCCTGTTTCGTAATTGCGTTTGCTTCTTTGCTGGGTGTTACATTTACAGCATTTTCGCTTTACTTAGCATACATTCACTGGAAGTATAGGCATCTTCCTGGACCAAAGAGGGACAGCTTTTTCTTAGGTAACATTCCGTACATCTTGCGTGAAAGAGCTCGTGGAAAAATTGTCCACGAAATGGTAGAAGAACAACATCGTATTCACGGCCCTGTTGTTGTAATGTGGGCGTATCATAACCCCTTTACATTTGTATCTGATCCTGAGCTCGTTCGAAAGTGTATGATCACACTTAACTTGCCTAAGAATCATCACGTGTATAGACATCTTGGCTATCCGTTTGGTAAGCGAATGGTTGGACGTGGTGTGTTGAACGAAGTCGATCATGCAGTTTGGCAGAAGCGAAGAGCACTACTTAACCCGGCATTTCATCGCCGCTACTTGATGAACCTGATGCCTGCGTTTAACAACAGCTGTGACTTGTTTCTTGCCAAGTTGAATGAAATGGCTGATGGCAAAACTACTGTCGATATGGCACAAGAGTTTGCTCGAGTTACACTTCATGCTATTGGAAAGGTAGGTTTATAGACTATAGGATGCAGGGCCCACTTTAGCCGGCGAATATAGCCGCCTGTTCGTGTGCTGGCCGCTTGCCGCATTCAGAGGGGAGAGTCTCTCCACTCCAAAGCATCTCATATAAAGTGTGGTTTGTTACATTATTTTTATAAACACAGGTTGCATTTAACGTTGATGTTGATACAATCAGAGATGCCAACAGTCCATTTCCAACAGCAGTATCCACATGTCTAAAGGGGATACAACAAAGCATACGTAGCCCTTTTTGGAGAATCTCAGTGTCAACCTTTCCATTCCAAAGAAGTGTACATGAGGCAAGCCAATTTATTCGTAACTTTGGAAGGAAGCTGATCCTTGAGCGCCAAGAAGCTGTGTTACGAGGAGAAGATACTCCGCCTGATATTCTTGCTCATATCTTAAGTGTTGCTGAAAAGGAACCAAGTATAACAGTTGAAGACCTGGTTGACGATTTCGCCACTTTCTTTGTTGCAGGTGTGATTTTTTTTTTGTTTGTCCAGAACATTATTCATTCATTCAGTCCTTATTGTATCATGCAGTATATACTTGAAGAAGTTTATGACACATTGTTTCCATTATTGTTTGCAGATTAAATGAATCCTTTACTGTTTACACAATGAGCAATTAATAACAATAAGCTTCTCAGTAATAAAGCTAAAGGGAATTGCACTTTTTTGCAAGTACTTGACTGTCAGTAGTACATGGATGACTTGCACTATTGTTAATAAAAAAAAAATTGGTATTGCAAAGTGTTATCGTATTTTTTAAATTTGCGATTTTCTTATTGCTATGGATATGGATTATGATATGGATTAATGGTTGATGATTTTTCTGTTTAATTATTACTATGACAAAACATACCATTTTCAGGCAATCAGAGCATGTGCTGATTGATTGACTGACTGATTGATTGATTGATTGATTGATTGATTGATTGATTGATTGATTGATTGATTATACTGCTTATACCTAATTATACATTGTATTTATGACAGGCCAGGAGACTACGTCAAACCAGTTGTCTTTCACTCTTTATGAAATCCTGAGACACCCTGATGTTGAAAACAGGTTTGTAGTAAATATAACTGAATTTGAATATAAAATAACATAAGCACCCATCACCTGTATTTCATAGTGTGATAGTTTATACAGCTTTTGTTACCCTCAATCGCATCATACAGTGACCATACAGATCATACCACCCTCTTTGGTCTCTTTGCATGCTCAATTTTCCCCTACTTCATAGACACCACCACCACCACCACCACCACAACAACAACAACAACATTTTTTATAAGCATTTCATTACATATGTATGTGTCACTTCCCAATTAACAGAGCTATTCAAGGCAAGGGGGTGAAGAAAGAAATAAAATAAGTGTAATTATTATATAAACTGCAGTGGTATAGCGAGTGGTAGCAAATTGAGAAAAATGGTATCACACATGTGTGGATAAAAATGATATCCACACATGTGTGATATCATTTTTGTCCAATCAGCTTGCAGAGTTTGCTGTGTTTCAATGCTCAATGAGTCAAATTTTATCAATATTAAGTCGAAACATCTTTGGATCTTTCTCGGCAATCTTCGGTAATCCTCGGAAAAGTTCGGAAAATGTTCGGAATCATTCGTACGACCTTCGGAGAACATTTTGAAAATCTTCGGAAATCTTCGGAAAATCGTCAAAAACATCGTAATTAATAGGTTTATATAATAAACAGAATAATACATGGTTGCTTGGATATATTATGAAATTTATCTTCTCGTGTTCAAAATCGATATCTATCGATTTGAACACTCGAAGATAAATTTCATATCTCCGCGCAACCATGTATTATCCTCTATATGATAGCAGCGTTTTAAATAAGTAGTAACAATAAGAAAATGAAAGTATTATAATGGCTTAGAACAATGTAATTTTGTTTCTATATAAAGTAGAAAAAAAAGAAAAACAAACTAAGTCAAAAGAACCAAAATTATTAGACACTAGGTCACCTATTGTTTGTTGGTACTTGAGACTCTAAATGTTCCAGACTAGAGTTCTAAAATGAGAAATAAAATATTTTTGAATTTCAAACTAAAATTCAACCAAAGAATATCCATACTGAAGACATAGCTCACAAACATTCTTTTAGTGTCTCTTTTAGTGTAAGACTGTACGACCAATCAGAAACACTATGTTGTTTTCAGTAAAACCATGACATGATTTTTCTCTTGTAGTACAGGAAGAGAAACATGACTGTTTACTTATTAGCAATTAGACTACGAGCCCGAGTTTTCTATGAGCAAATAGACAATGAGTCACAGCCGAGTCAACTATCACTTGTGGAAAACAAGGGCGGGTAGTTTAATTGTTTTAGTAGAAACTTCAAAGGATGAGGTCCAAAACCAATGATTTTATGTACCGGTACTTTTAAGCCAAAAATTAAGACAAACTGTCCCTTTGAAGAGCAACATGCGCACATGATCGTGGGAGAACCAATCAGATTTGCGGATTTCCAATAGAGCACGACTGAGTTTCAACTAACATCTGATTCATTGCAAATTTGTTATCTTCTGTTCAGAATTATTCAAGAAGTTGAAACTGTGCTAGGAAGCCGTCAATTTGTCGAGTACAAGGACATAGGAAATCTTCAATTCCTGGGGCAGACTCTCAAGGAAGGACTGAGACTTCACCCACCAGTAACAGGCACTTCACGAGTAACAACCAAAGAAGAAAACATTGGAGGTTATATCTTCCCTCAAGGAACCTCCGTAAATATTAGTAGTTTTATAATGCACCGATTTTCTGAAGCATGGAAAGAACCAACTCTGTTTGATCCTGATCGGTTTTCACCTGAGGCAAAGGGCGAAATTCCCCACTCCGTATTTTTTCCATTTTCTGTTGGCCCAAGGACCTGCATTGGGAAAACATTTGCTCAGATTGAAGCTCGAGTGTTTATGGCTAGATTGCTGCAAGAGTTTGAGTTGTCGCTGTGCCCAGGTCAAGATGAGATTATGCATGAAGAGAGCCTTACTTTGAGGCCTAAGGGGGGTGTACTGTGTACACTCAAAAGAAGATAGGAAAAAAAATAACTAAACGTTGTTAGGATCAGTGCCAGCCTAAACCGGCCGTGACGAACGTTGCCCCTTATTTCACTTGTGACGTGATCATCTTTGATCAAAAAAGGCATCATTTATACTCAATCTCCGCTGGAGGAAAAGGTCTTTCCAATGCTGCCCAGAAAAGAGCCACTGGGTCCGTTGAGCTTGAAGTACCCACAAAATTCCCCCTGGTTTCTCAATGGCGAATATCTCCTGTTTAGATGGCGCTTTCTCGGAAATTCTTGAACTGCAAGCAAGCCCAGTGGAAGGCCAAAAACTGCAGCAAAAAGATAAGAAAAGAAGAAAAAGGAAAAGCGAGAAAAAAATGAAAAACGGAAAGCCTGATGTGGTAGGGCACTTTCTAACCCAAACTTTGCCTTTTGCGCATACCCGAGCAAAAATGTCATAAAACGCGATGCTTGTGCAAAGAAAGGCATGCTCTCATGTTACAAGTGACGTTTTGAGTAGGTTCGGGCTTAATTAGCTCATATTTGACCAGAAAATGTCAAAAACGTCGAAAAAATACGCTTTTTTAAAAAAAATCTTGGGGATTCGGTCAATGGTTAAATAAGTACCAGTTGAGACCATTCTGACTGAATTGAATTAGCCTGTGGTTTGTATCACATTTTGTGTCATATTTTTATCACAAATTGAAAAATTTCTAAGCAAGAACGTGTGTAATTTTTGTCTAATCGGGTCAGTTTTACAAACTATCGGATTACTGGCAGGTGCTAATGTTAGTTTTGATTGGATAATAAAAATTCAAAAACTCTTCAAGTGATTCAATAAGGTTTACAAAAAGTAGGGGGGGGGTGCCCCAAAATCGGATAGGGGTGTGCCGCCAGGTTCTAAACCCTGACCCATTTAGGAAAAGAAAGCGAAAATTGATACCCTTTAAAGGCCCAAAGCAGAAAAATGACACCCTGGGGAGGAGAAGCAGTCCTGACGACCCAAATAACGGCTAACCGTGCACGGCAAGGCACAATCTTAATCGCTTACTATACCTGAACAGAATCTAATACTTTTTTTCCGTTTAGCTGGGCGTTATTTAGCAAGAAAGGACCCACAAGGACACACCGGGAACACAGCAAAAGAAGAATGATACCCTATAAGGACCGAGAACCTCAAAAACCAACCCACGGGGGCACAACCATAGGCCACATATGGGAGACCCCCCCCCCCCCCGGGCCCAAGCACTGAAGACTGCATGGTTGCTGAAAAATTTGTACAATTCAGGAAGTGATCAGAACAGTTTCGACTGTATTTTCTTAATCGGCTGAGTATGAAGTTTAGTTGATTTGAAATGCAAGTCAAGCTACAAACCTGACACAGAACACAACTGTCAAAATACTGATTGACCATTATCCAATAAGAGAATTTGGGTAAAAAAATTAAGGTTTACAGTGCTGCGCCTCCTACCGTTGCCATTTTTAAATTTTGACATCGTTTTGACAGCTTTTTATTGGTTTTTTTTTCAACGGCCAATCAAATTCAATACCTTTGTTAAAAAAGAGGGGGGGGGGAGAGGGGGGGGGGGGGGAAGTGGAACTTGACAGCTCTGCCTGTCACGATTCTTGCACTTTGAAACACAGTTGTCATTGTCAAAAAGATGTCAAATATTACCTTATTACAGGAAATGAACGCTTCATGAAATTAACGCGAATTTCAAAAATTCGTGTTTATTTAAGTCGCGTTAATTTTTGTTAACGTTAATTTCCGCGCCATTAATTAAGTAGAGCGTTAATTTCCATAGACTGTCCACAGCCCCTTTTTTTCGTGTTTCGATCGAGGGCGGGAGAACGGGAGAGAACGCAGGACGCCAGCGAAAAAAAAAATCGAGAGGCTGTGGACAGTCTATAATTTCCATGGACCTATAATTTCCATTATTTAACCCCAATTTTTCGATACAGACCAGACGTTCTTGACTGCAAGGAAAAGGCATTATTACATCAGGGCGGAAATATGTCGGTATCACTGAAACTGCGAAGAACACTCGTGGCGGTCAGATTCCTTTGCTTAACCCCTACGTTAAAGATTATACGCCTAGTGTTGAAATAAACGTGTTCTTGTTGGCTCAACAAGTTTTTTTCTTTGTGTTCGTCACGTTAATTTCCTTCATTTTGAAATGTTACCTCCTCTTTCGCGTTACGTTCCTTTATTGGGAAGTAATTTTTCCTTCAATTCGCGTTAATTTAATTAACACAAGAGTTAATTTGATTCCTATGATAGTCTAAGGTAATCAAAAACTTTGTTTAGTAGTAACGGTACGGCGTGCAATGCTTTACTACCAGTACTTGTGACTTCCATTGTTATTTACGCGTTATATCGTATTTCCCGGGGGGGACATATTAAATCTGTAACGTTTAACCTTTAGAGTTACTTATACAACTTCGTAAGGGGTTTTGGGTGGGCTTCTAAGCGAAGGGGCTTATATCCGGGAGGGCTTATAAGTGGAATAAAAAGAACGTATTCGAAACGAGCCACAGGAGTGTTGATGGAAATACGTTTTTTAGTTAAAAACGCATAATAAAGCAACATTTAGCCCTATTCAGTACTGTCGTCCGGTAGAGGGGGGGGGGGGACCCCCGGGGGCTTATATCCGGGGGGGCTTATAATTGGATGTAACTTTTTTTGTTTCCAGGATGATGGGCCTATAAGCCGGGAGGGGGGGGGGGGGAGGGCTTATAACCGGAATTTTACAGTATAGTACCAAACCGTTGAATCAGCCTTGCAATTTTTCTTGATTGCCTATTGCGGGCCGATTTTGCGGGCCTACTAATTTTTGCCGGTGCGAAGGAATGGAAACGAGTGAACTTTGAACGCCTGTTTGATTTTGTTTCCAACATGGCGACGATCGCTTTCATTTTTTACTGTTTCGTAATTGCGTTTGCTTCTTTGCTGGGTGTTTCATTAACAGCATTTTCGCTTTATTTAGCATACGTTCACTGGAAGTATAGGCATCTGCCAGGACCAAAGAGAGACAGCTTTTTCTCAGGCAACATTCCGTACATCTTGCGTGAAAGAGCTCGTGGAAAAATCATCCATGAAATGCTAGACGAACAACGGCGTATTCACGGCCCTGTTGTTGTAATGTGGGCGTATCATAATCCGTTTACATGTGTAACTGATCCTGAGCTCGTTCGAAAGTGTATGATCACGCTTAACTTGCCTAAGAATCATCACGTGTACCGACATCTTGGCTATCCGTTTGGTAAGCGTATGGCTGGACGTGGTGTGCTGAACGAAGTCGATCATGCAGTTTGGCAGAAGCGTAGAGCACTGCTTAACCCGGCATTTCATCGCCGCTATTTGATGAATCTGATGCCTGCGTTTAACAACAGCTGTGACTTGTTTCTTGCGAAGTTGAATGAAATGGCTGATGGCAAAACTACTGTCGATATGGCACAAGAGTTTGCTCGAGTTACACTTGATGCTATTGGAAAGGTAAGTTTATAAACTAATTAAGTGCATCTGTCACAGAAAACCGACCATCTATGTATGGAGGTTATGAAATTCGAAATCCTTGATTCCCACTATTTTTTGTGGAATGATAGCATTACATGTGCCGATCACAATGAGCATAAAAGTTTGACTAGCTGCTTTTAATAAGCCAAGAAATTGGGCAGCCTTTTTTCCGTGATCCGAGGACAAAATTTTATCTTCAAAAATAACAAAAATAATGCATATTTTATTATTTATTTTCATGAAGTGATAAAAAGAAGGCATCCTTCTTTGGCAATATATGGAAAGGGGGTGGTATATGCTCTTAGGCAATATCATTAAAATTGCCTGCCATATCAAGGTAAAATATTCAGGGGTGGTCAAAAGTGAGTATCTATTTTAATTGTCAGACACCAGCATATTTTCACTTTTTTTAAAATGCCACTTCTCCATGCTCCAGCAATTTTGGGCTTCCATTCATATATGGATGTAAAGAAGATGGCCCCAGCTTTAAAAAGCTGTGAAGAACTTATTGGGCAATTGCATATTATGGATCTCATGCGCTGCTTCTTCTACCTCTATTTTGTAAAAAAATGGGTATTTTTAATGTTTTAACAACCTGTTGTCGGTGAGAAGTTTTAAATGAGATTTAAAAAACCATAACGTTTGACAAGACATTTACTGTCACAATCACACTGTTTCATCATTTCTCTTACTTTTTTTGCAAATAACGTTGCAAACCTGAGTGTTTTGAATTGGTAAGGCGAGGGGGAGGGGGTGGGGAGGGGAGGCAGAAAGAGCCTCCTCTTTACTTTCAAAAGTAATTAAGCTATTGCGTAGAAACTTTTTTGGAATGCTAAGCGCCCTAAACCTCGTAGGTTGATTGTGGTAACGTTTTAGCAGTGACGTCATATAACGTCAAAATGACGTCATCAACTTCAAAATCTTCACTTTCAAAATTTAAGATTGTTAGAAAATATCTAGAAATTTGCAAAAATGAATAAAAAATGAAAAATAAGTTTTACGTACAAAAAGCCTGAAATAGTTTTAAAAGAAACTGAAATTAATTTTTAAAATCTTTTGAAGGCGAAAATTAAACCATGAGGGTATGATCGATAGGGTGGGGTCAATATGCGGAAATGTGTTAATGTTTTGGTCATACTTCGTATCTAAAACACTGGACTATTGGAAAATTGAAAAACAATCTGAATAATGGCGAAAATTGACGTCCGCGAGCACAATATGCAACTTTGTTGTCGCCATCGTGCATGTCTTAAATAATACGTACCTAGCTGAACTAAACTCTAAGCTTCTTAGACAGAATGTGGCCAAAATAGTCCAACATCATAGTACTCCATTCCATGTTACTTCCTATTGCAAGTACAACAACTTAAAACATTTGTTAAAGCATCCTTGTACGGGGCTTTACGACGCTTAAAGTTCTCAGTGTCTATGTCAAGTAAGTCGCAGATGTCTTTCAGATCAGCAATACTAAATTTCTTTTCTAGTTTCCCATCTGCAGCTAACTTGCACAGGTTGTAGGACTTGTAGGTGATGGGATGCTCCAAATTCAGGCTGCCAAAAACAACCTTCTTTCTACGTGTGATGTCCTCTTCGCGTTCCTGCATCTGCTCTTCATCCAAAAATTCTTCTACCTCCTCCAGACTGGCAGCTGCGTTTAAAGAACCGTGTTTCTTTTTTGCTGTTGCAAGACGGGAAAAGTATGATGCAATCTGTTGAGAACTGAGACAGTCACTTCCAACAAATAGACGATTACCCTTAACATCTCGTTCTCTGCGCATTTCCCGAGCAACTTGAGTTGGCGATGCCTTATTTCCTGTTTCCTCGCCAATAAGGAATCTGTCATTAAGATACGCTTTAACGGTTTCAGAAAACCGGGCAGACTTGTGTGTTTTTAATGCCCATCCCATGGTAATATTGTTGACCCCCTGTCCACTCTGCTCAGACTCACATGAAAAGTTAGCGGCGAAAAGTGGCTTTGACAGTTCGTCATTTATCATATCAGCATAGCGACGCCTTATGTGATCAAACTGAGACTCCCTATATAAGCGACGAACGTGATTACCGAAATCTAGGTGCCTCTGGAGCTCTGTTTCAGTATCGAAAGAGCAGATACACCCGTCAATAGGGCATTCAAATAACGTATCCGTTTCAACTTCTTCAGTACCTGTAGGAGATGCCGTTTCCCCTTCAGTGTGTTTGGAACTCCCTGCCATTGCTCCGCTGGAACGGCATGTTTCCGGAAAGGCCTGTAGTACCTTAACCTTTGGAATTTCAATTGATGGCATATCGTCTTGTAACATGCGTTCTCCTTTTCCAATGTCAAACGCCTTCCAAAAGCGCATGCTACCTTCTTCGTAACGAATGTTGTGAATCTGACTAATTCCTTTTATTTTCACGTTTTTCACGTCAATTTGGCTGGATCGCTGTGGCATTTCTGCGACGCTCACTCGGCATCCCTTCACTCCACCATTACTTTCCAGGGCCTTTTTTAGATCACGCGCTGTCAGAATGTCGGTTTTCGTCTCTGCCACAAAGCGTCTTGCATGTTGCTTCATTGTCGCTGTCTTTCGATCGCATATATCTTTGCCATGTTGAGCTTCGCTGAAATCATAGCCAATGACTCTGATGCCAGTTTCATGACCAATACTGGGGAGGCTTGTCAAAAGATATGCCCCGTGATAACAACCGGCGTTGTCTGATCTTAGATAAACTCCTGTTAGCTCCGGATACAGCTCTTTAAGTGTAAAGAGCGTGTTCTGGGTAATTGAAGCCACTGTGATCTGGTTCTGATCGCAACTGTCGAAGACATGGACAAAAACGTCTACTGATAATGAGCATTCTTGTGTTTTTCGTATCACTGCTGTGACATGCCAGTTGATACCACGCTTTCCATAGAACTCAGCTGATTTTTCCCTGAAGTGCAGTGGCAAAAATTTCATCGCCCAATCTTCCACCAAAAGGGCTTCAGTAGGTTGTAACTGATCAAGGACCTCCTGCTTTCCCTCCTCTTGATTCACACTTCTCAAAATGTGAGCTTTCCATTGTTCTATCTTGTCTTTACTGTCATCCAGCAGGAAACGAAGATCACATATGTCGTCACTAGCCATGGTGCACTGCTCAGAGATCTTTCCTATTTCCTCCTCTAACGACAAAAATAGATCACGTAGTTCCTGGCACCTATCACACTCGAGTAAGTGGCTATGTGTACAGCTCTGCTTCAATTGTTCTTTCTTAGGGTCGCTTAGTGCAAAGAATCGACAATGGTCAGGAGACACAGAGAAATTGTCGCTTGTTGAATCGTTCACGACATGTGTGCTGTAGTCCTGCTTAAGGTAACGTTTGCAAGATAGGGCCAATGAACGCAGCCTGTCAGCCTTACTATCGGGCATTCCTCCGTCATAGAGCTTGCTGATAACTTCTTCTAAATTTTCAAATGCCTCTGAGCCGTCCGCAGTGTAGTTGTCCAGACCTTGAAGAGATTTTCTTGTCGATGCGGGGCAGACTTCAAGAATTCTGAACAAAGTTCTTACACTGGCCGGTTTAAATCCACTTTCGTCACAAATCTTCGTGTACTGGGCGATGATTCGCGCTGGAATCAATTTTCGTATTGGTTTTGGAACCACTAGTTCCACTCCACTTTCAAGTTTAATTTTGGAAGTACCGTATGCTGTGTCTTGCGAAATCATGTCGCTTGTTATGAACCTTAAAAAGTGGTCAACTTTGTTTTCACTGAGGTAGAACCTGTGAATTGGAGCTGTAGGCACTGCAATGCCTGGTCCATGTTCTTTACAATGCTTTCTAGCCTCCTTTATACGGAAATCTGTCAAACCAGGAATAAGGTCTTTCAATTGCTTTCTCGTAAAATTTTGGGCAAATATTGACAGAATTTCTTTTCTCGATTTTGAAGACTGTGCATTGTTATAGGCATCAATGAGATTCCGTAAAGTGCTGTCCGAGAGGGTGTTAAGAGAAAGTTCTTCATCTTCATCGTTGTTATCGTTGTTGCTAAGACCCATTATTGAACTGTTTTTCAAGTAATTCCAAAGCTCTTCACCTTGGCCAGGGGCAATTGATTCCAAAACTGGTCTTACTCCTTGTTTAGCGAACGATGCATAATGATGTTGAGTACGAGGGTGCAAATCGTTCCACTCTTTCATAAGAACAGAATCCAGATGTCTAAATGGCTCACTTATCCCAGTCGCTTCATGTAATTTGTACACATACTGGTTGTAGGCTGTTTTTGCAGTGGCTGGTGTAAGTGGTTGTTTGTAATCTTCATCGCTTATTAAAGAATCTTCCATACCAGACGGGCTGCTTAACACTTCAGGTGGAATAGGAAACCTTTTACGGGGTGTGATACTCTTAGCTGCAATATTCTCTGAAGATGGCTGCTGTGAAGACTTAAATTGTTTCAGATAACAAGCGTGCTTTTCCCGACACTGACGGCACACACCTATGATATGTATACAAATTACGGGTATAAGATTCATATTTCACATAAACGGATAGATGTTTAAGTTCGTTGACCAAAAACATAAGGGTGGCGGTACATGCGTTGTTTACGCTTCCTTTAATTCCGCGAATGATAGCACACTCTCAATCTAACCTAAATCTACCTTCCCAAAGATCAGAGAAGAAACTGTATAACATCTCCTTTCCTCCATGCAGAATGTCAAGCTAGCATTAAAAAATGCCAGATTGTGAAGAAAATTCGACGATATTGATCTTTTTTACTACGCCTGGTTGGATAGTTAGACCATGTGGTCTTATGTTTGATCCCAGTTCCCTAACAGATAACACAACACGCCTCAACATTGATAAAAGCAGAAATGTTTATACATAGTTAGGGACCCTATTCCCCTTACAAACTCGACACCACCTACTGGCAACTACCGTCATAGCATACAATTATAAAAAAGTAGTACCCCCCCCCCCCCCGCACCTAACCCCAACCCCCTAAAGTGTGTGAAGAATGTATATAGGTGAATAAAGAAGTTTAGGGAGAGAGCGCGTGTAGTGAGCGAACTGACAATAAATCAGTGTCTGGCAAAAAAGAGACATTATTTTGTTCTGCTTTCCCCTGCGTTGCTGGCCCGGGGGTTGGGGGGGGGACTCCCATATCAAAGAGACTGGGATGCTCGTCGTCTCGCCTGCGGGTGTAAATTTCGGATTTTGGACTCTTAGCTTAAAAATGTTTTAAAAAGGTATCTTTTAGGGGTCAAAGAAGAGTGAGTAACGCCCAGATTGGTCTCCTTTCGGGGTTTAATTCAAAATTTCCGAGGAGCATCCCTGTCTGTTTGATATGGGAGTCCCCCCCCCCCCCCCAGGGGTTGCTGGTTTACCGTATGCAACTTTCGGGCACGGTGGCACGAGGCGAGTTGTCTTGCAACTTGTCTCGCTGCGATAGATTACACGCAAAAATAACTTCCGTGACATCCACTCAAATGGACATGTTTCGGTATACGATGTAGCAAGCCTTGCACGAAAGGAATCAAAGCCTCTTTTAATAACGAGCAACAACGCTGTAACACCTTACACGAGTTTGTAACGCCTCCTGGAACTTGTCGCAAAGGCGCAACAAAAATGCGAGACATGTTGCATGAAACATTGGCAAGTGTAACGGGGCCGAACAAATATACACAGATTAATTACAATATACTACTTGAAACACTTACGGGATCCAATAATACAGTGTAAACCATACATTAACATGATTTCTTTCGCCATATCCGGTGTGATGTATCTATCAGGAATTGAAACCTTTCGTTTCTGAGTACTTTGAGTATGTTCGGGATGACAGCAAGCGGTTGAAGGTCTCCAGTGCTTGGCAAGCTCAAAGCGATGTGCCGAACATATTGTCAAGACATTTTTTTGTTCATCATTTACATCTTGAATGCCTAAAATAATATCAAGTATGTCTAATTTAATTTTTGTTCAGGGTTCAATTCTAGGAATAAAATAGTCTAAAACTTTAATATTAGGTAATTTGTAAATAGTGATGTTTAATTTATGAGAAGTTCAAGTGCAAAAGTAAGGCAATTCAGTCGGCTTGTTACGTTTAAAACGGTTACCTGCTCTGTTTAGAAGTAAATCTTTTTCCTGAATTTTCCATGTTTCAAGTTGAGCTGTCAAAGTCTCCAGCGAAGTCAGCAGAAGTTCGTCGTTTCCTTCTCTCACTTGTCGATTGCCACAAGGAATTGAGCTTGCCGCTCGCGCAAATGAACAAAACATCTTTTCTTTCCTGCATTCACCGTCAAATCGTTGAAAAATATATAGATCTAAGAAACTTCTTGTGCATATGCTACCTTTCGGTTAGAAAATAACTAACAAACGGATTCAAATAACATTTCCCTTTTATCAATCGTAAAATTTAGCTGCGAAACGCAAAATCAAGTTCAGCCAATGAGAGGTCTTTGTTCCCACGCTTTACAACCGCGGCTCACGCGCCGTAATTATATCAATAACTATGTAAACCACTTAAGGAAGATTGTTACATTCCTAGATCTATCCTTAGTACATATGCACAAAATACCGAAAAAGAGCTGAAAATTGTAAAGGATTAATTGAAGGCCGCAGACATAAATTTCGTGAGGTGAGGTGTCTGTTGAATATTGACTTTATAATTTCGTCGTTTATAAACCCTTTTGAAGACTTTGAATGACACATCCTTAAACGTGCGAAGGACCTTTTTGGCACGCTTATAAAAGTATTGCTAAATAATAAAATAATGTTACTCATCCTTAGGCCTGAATACTCATTATAGCGAAATAAATATATTCCACACGAATGAAACAAACACCGTTTTCTTTAGTGTCACGCAACGCGAAGCTGGCTGAATAGTCTAAAAGTACTTATGAAAAATTCCTAGAAAACAAAATTGCCCGAGCATTTTTATTTTTTATCTTAAAATATAGCTCCTTATCTTTGTCTCGGAGCATTCGTTTTATTAATAGAACGCTGGAATGCATAATTAAAGGATCTTAAAAAACACCACTTTTAAGGCAAAAAACACCAACCAACTAGGACACGTTATTCACGAAGGTTATGAAAATGAAATTCCTCAGATACAAAATAAATTCTTACATAGTCTTATTCAGTTTGCATTATTCTTCACTGCTATTAACTTTATTTTGATTTCTTGCGTCTTGGAGTTGTAAAAAAAATGTTTAAAACTTGTCAATATTTGCTTTTTTGAAGGCGATAAATCGCCTACAGTTTAGGCTTGACCTTTGACCTTCACTTTTTTTGTCATATAAAGGTCTGACAAATTTTAAACTGTGTCACGTTAATGGCCATAAGAAGTACTTCAACCACACCAACTTTCGTCGAAATCGGTTATTTTAATTTTCACGGCTCTGGTCGGCTCACTGTGACAGATGCACTTAAATCGCTGTATACCGTCATCCCTAACCATGGTGGACTAGAAGCCCTCAGCTTTTTCCTAGACAAAAGGACTGTAAAGGAGCCATCAACACCAACCTTGACCCGCCTGGCGGAGCTGGTACTGATCATGAATCTCAATGCATTTTCATTTAACGATCAACACTATCATCAGATAGGAGGCGTGGCAATGGGAAGCAAAATGGGTTCCAACTATGCGTGCCTGTTTGTCGGTTACATTGAAGAACAGATCCGCACCAACTACACCGGCTTTGTACCCCAACTTCACAAACGCTACATTGACGATGTGGTCGGAGCTGCACAGTGCAGTCGCCTTGATCTGGAGGAATTTATCAATTACGTCTCCAACTATCACCCAGCCCTGCAGTTCACATCCAACATCAGTGAACTGGAACTACCTTTTCTCGACATCAAGCTGGCAATTAAAAACAACACCCTACAGACGTCCGTGCACTACAAGGAGACAGATACACACAATTACCTCCATCATACGTCACTCCATCCGGATCATTGTAAAAAGGCAATCCCATACAGCCAGTTTCTTCGACTTCGCCGAATCTGTTCTGATAATGATGATTTTGTAGCCAGAACCTCGGAAATGAAGACCTTCTTCCTGGCGCGTGGTTACCCCGAAGCCTCACTCGACAACGACCTACGCAGGGTATCAACTGTCCGCCGAGACGACGCACTAACACCACCATCACACCGGGACGACAACGCAGAGAATAGAGTGCCGCTCGTATTAACGTACAACCCCTTCAACACCGGCACAAAACGCATCCTGCTGGACAACTTCGACATATTGTCCACTGATCCTGAGACACGCAGGATTTTCACCGAGTTCCCCCTAGTGTCGTATCGAAGCGACAAAAACCTCAGGGATGCTCTCGTGCACTCCCCTGGATACACGCACTCAGTCGCCGGAACTTATCCCTGCCGACGTCCTCGTTGCCTGACGTGCAAGTACACCACACCCCAAACGAACGTACAGGGCCCCAAGAGCGTCTATACCATCCGTGATCGCTTCACCTGCCAGTCTGAAAATGTTGTCTATTGCATCGTTTGTCGCCGTTGTTCGGTCCTATACATCGGTGAGACTGGGAGGCGCCTCCGGGAACGTTTCAGTGAGCACTTGCGAAGTATCCGTAACCACTCTCCTGGCTTCCCGGTGGCTGAAAATTTCAACTCAGCCTCCCACTCACTCAACGACATAGCGGTTTGTGGCCTGAAACAGTGCAGTGGCGGCAACACGCGCCGGAAACAGCAGGAAATGCGACTGATTTTCGAGCTCGGTTCTCTCAGACCGAGCGGACTTAACATTAATTTCAGTTTTATTTGACTGATCCTGCGCATATCAACAACATGCGCCGTACATTTCATTTGTACATCAATCCATAATTAATCGACTGTGTAAATTTCGCGCGCGCTAGTATTGCGCGCGCTAGCCGTTTGTTTTTCGTATGGCGCAACTCGCTTTTTAACATCGGCATTTTTACATTACACTGAAGAAGGGCTCTGCCCGAAACATCTGTAAATATTAATTTTTTGACACTTAAAAGAGTTTTTTCTCGAATTTTTTTTACTAAAGAATGCAGGGCCTGCTTTAATATTTAAACCTCACTAGGGGGGGGGGGGTTCGGGGGGGGGGATATAGGTGTGTGCTGCCGTGAAGGGTATGGTTTTCAAGGGGTTTATCTGGGATAGGGAATACCTTATAATTTGAAACTTATTTTTTGCAAAGATGGAATGGGCATATTTCGCGGGACATAATTTTCGCGATTTGGTCAAAAATATATTAGCATAAAAAAATACAATAAAAAACGTTTAAAGCAAATTTTTGTGGGTCTTTTATTTCGCAATATTTTAAAAGTTGCGGAAATTAAGTCCTGTCATAATGTAAGTATCAAGTATTAAGTGCAGTTTGATACTTTATACAGGTTGCATTTGATGTCGATGTTGATACAATCAGAGATGCCAACAGTCCATTTCCATCAGCAGTATCCACATGTCTAAAGGGGATTCAACAAAGCCTACGTAGCCCTTTTTGGAGAATCTCAGTGTCGACCTTTCCATTCCAAAGAAGTGTACATGAGGCAAGCCAATTTATTCGTAACTTTGGAAGGAAGCTGATCCTCGCGCGAAAGGAGGCTGTGTTACGAGGAGAAGACACCCCACCTGATATTCTTGCTCATATTTTAAGTGTTGCTGAAAAGGAACCAAGTATAACAGTTGAAGACCTGGTTGATGATTTTGCCACTTTCTTTGTTGCAGGTGTGATTTTTTTTTTGTCCAGAACATTGTTCATTCATTCAGTCATTTTTGTGTCATGCAGCGTATACTTGTAGAACTTTATAGCCCATTGTTTAAATTATTGTTTGCAAATAAAATGAAAACTTCACTGTCTACACAATAAATAAATTACAGTGGAACCTCGATTTAACGAACCTCTATATAACAAAGTCCTCGGTTTAACGAACGATTTTCTTCAGCCCGTCCAAAGTTACAGTAAAATGTATGGAACAGGACCTCGATATAACGAACCTCTATGTAACGAAATCCTCGTTATAACGAACACAATCCAGAGACCAAAACGTAAAATGTACCTCGATATAACGAAAAAATGTCAATACGCGACAAAAGATGAATTCAATGTGGAACAGACCAACAAAGATGAAAATCCTTTAATCCTGTAACAAGAGAACAAGTTCAAGTACATATGCTCATATCTATCTGCATATACTAGAAATAGCTGACACTAGGTTGCCCCCGAAGTTTCGACGATGTTTATCGGTTTTTCTTTGCTGTTCATCCTTTTCTACAATTGACATTTGATTGGAAATTAATTTTCTATTTTGGATGATTATTAATTATGATACGGTAAATCATGTAATTACAAGAACGCAACAGCATCTTGACATCATTTTGTCATGTTTTGCTGTGGTGGGGGATCTCAGCTAGACTCAAGCTAGACTTTAGAAAAAGTCCGTCGTCTTTATTAATTTTACTCGCCGGGATGGTCGACCTATCGCGACTTGCGTGGCTCGTTTTTGCGACTTCGTCGCTTTGAATGGGCCGCTTTGCGGGCTCGAATCGAACTCACTTCACTGTAGTAAAGTCTTGATCTCAGCGAGGATAAACTTTAGAAAAAGCAAAACGTTTTAAAATTACCATTTGAGCCGGCCCAATTGTTTTATAAATATATGGGCTGAGAGCCCGAGCATGAAGAATGACATGAGAATGATCAATCTTTAGAAAGAAAAGGATGTCGAAAGAATTTCTTACCTCTGTCAAAGCAAACGCCTGCCGCGAGTTTTAAATAATCTCGATGATTTGGTAAGTGCAGAATGCAATATGGAACAATTGAAAGTATGATCAGTGCGGCGCGTAACCAGAACTGGATATCTGATGACGTCATATTTTTTTCAAAATGGCGCCCGCTTCAAGGGACAGTATAGTGGTAGAGTTTTTAGGTCCTGTATACGCGCTGAAGTACCCATGTCCCACAGTACTTTGGGAACTTAGCCTTTGAACAACAAGGTAACAGACGAGTGTGAGAAAATGGCGTCTTTTCACGTATTCTTTGAGTTCTAGAGGAAAAAATATTGATTTTTGGAGCATTCGATAGCATGAGGCTGCTTGACCAAGCATCAAACATCTAAAGATAAAAGGTGCGTAGCAATTTTTTCCATCTTTGGAAAAATTATTTTAAGAATCTGTATACAATTTGCTTTGATTTCGTACTTTTTTCGTTGTAGTGCAAGACTTATTCACATAGTGCTGTGGTTTTGAAGATACAACTTTGTGTCGCGCCATGTGCGTTATTTGTAAAGTGATACATCGACTGGACTGCTTATGCCATGTTCGTTTAATGTTCTTTTGCAGTCTGTTGGAAAAGCACATCGCTTTCGTGAAGAAAAGATGCCGGTTGTGTAAGAAAACCTTATCAAAGTGAAAAATGGTCCAGAACTGCTTTACGACAGCGGTTTGAAACGAAATTTTGGAGTTTTTTGACATCGATGTTGAGTGAGTAAGACACCAAAGATGTTCACCCGAAGAAAGTGTATTCAGCTTGCAGTCAATCCTGATTTGAGCTTATTAAAACCTGCTCAACATTACAACTAATAGAAGTCAAGTCCCTCAACTAGCTATGGTGAAAAGCATCAATTTCATCTTTTACTGGTGGATGAAAATAAGGTAGGTTTTTATTTGTACATGTATCAGACCCATGGGTAAAAACAATAGTAAGCTTATACCTGGCTGAAAACAATGCAAATAATTAATTGTCTTTGTGACATTAATCACAGCAGAAAATAAAACAACTCTGCATACTGTTATTGCTGGGGTTTTTTTGTTCAACCAGTTTGCAAGTTATTTTGTCTGTGCCGCATGGGTCTGGACATTGCGGTCAGGCAATGTCCCCTGTTTTTACCCCTGTTTTATGAGTCAGATGAGTCTGAGTCAATGAGTCAAATCAGTAGAAAAGTGATTTTCACACAAAGTTAGTTATAACCTATTGAACCACAATAATTTTTGCCTGAGTACAAATTACCTTAGAAGCACTCCAAATCATTTGCATGTGGTTAGGTTTTATTTGTTAGTTATGGTTGCACTGGCTTTTTCAAATAACTTCTCTTAAATAATTTATTATTTGTGGGAGGTGCAGTGGCCCATTAATGGCTAGCATGCTGGACTCTAGATTAAGCAGTTCAGGTTCGGGGGCCCGGCCAGGGCACTACATTTTGTTCTTGGGCAAGAAACGTGCCTCTCCCACCCAGATGTATAAATGGTTACTGGTGAATTTACTGTCAGGGGTATCCTTGTGATAGACTAGCATCCCATCCATGGGGAGTAAAATACTCCTAGTCGCTAAATGCTACAGAAACCGGAATAAGCTCTGGCTGTGTGGGCCACTAGGCTTGGACGCAGACTTTATTTTGAATCATGCACTCATGACTTATTGACGTATAAGACTCATATAATATTTATTTTCATTTCTGGTATTTTTGTAGTATTTACGTAATTGTTCATGGGTATATCTTGCTTGTTAAGTTTAGGGTGACTGACTAAATTTTAAATTCATGTTAGCATTTCTTGCACTAAAAATTAAGAATTTCAAATTTGAGAGCATCTATGGTAATTATAATAACCTTATATCCAAAGCTGATCTCCCCTAATTTAACTGCTTAGCTATCAACCATATGATCCTTAATTTATCTTTTGAATCATTGCTGAGAAGAACAGATTTTTTACTATGGATGAAAAAAGATAAAAAGTGAAACTTGCCACTTCACAATTAAGGTGGACATGATTAGGGTATGGGGAGAAACTGGACTGCTGTAACAAAATCTTTTTTACCTTGTATATGTATATATACCCATGGTATAAAATAATGTCAATAAAAATTGTTCACAAATTTTATTATCTCTTGCTATCCAAAAAATATGGGGGGGGGGGGGGTTCACATGGTATTTAGCACTGAAATATAGTGAAAGCATCAGGCTATCATCTTTTCAATTCAGGCCTTGGCCTCATATCCTGAAATCTTAGTGGTTGTGGAGATAATATGTGGGAGAAATATGTGGTAGAATATTGTTTGGGAGTCTTGCACTAGCTGCAATCCACAGACTTGGCAGTATGCAAATGCTGACAGAATCATTTTCACCTCTCAGTGATAGCTAATATATGTAAAAGGAAATAAATAATTATATGAGTTGAGCTGCTCTCATTGCATTTGCTAAAATTATACTATTTTTTCCAGGTCATTGCAAGAAAGCTTTAAAAGAGGAAAAAAGGAAGTTATGATATGATCAAGGAACATAATAAAATAACTTTTGAATGAGTGGTGTTGAATGCTTTTTTCAAGTTACCATAAATGCTTGTTTCAACCCTGCTTTCACACAAAATACAAACACTGCAAAATTTTGAGTATAAACAGAAAAGTGATTGAAGTTCCTGAGGCAGCAGCAAAGAAAGATACCCTGATATAGGGCTGTTAAAATCCAAATAATACTGGATACTGGATTTTGTGACGGGATTAATTGAAAACTGTAGTGGCAGAACATTTTTGGAACCGAATGATACTAATATTTACATTTATCACCTCAGTGTGAACTTTTCTCAATATACAATTGTAATCAGGATAATCCTGAACAATTGAAGTATTAGAACTTTTGTACATACATGTACCTGGAACATTTTTAAGACTAGATGTTTTTAGTGATTATTAGAACATTGCATATGACACAGAAAAGACCTAAACGATCTAGATTGTATGCACTAAGAGTCGAGTTTGATTTAATTCCCGCTAGTACATATTAAACAGGAGGGAGATTTAAAATGATCGGAAATGAAAACGAGAGTGTACTACAATACTGGTCAATACTTCAACTGTCATAAAAGCCTGATGAAAAAATATATCATTTGCATCAGACTTCACTTGAAACAGCCTCATTTTTAAGGCTGAATTATCTTTGTATGTGGCGAACTTGAGAACGAGATCTCGTGCAAAAAATCCTTTGTACTATTGATAAGTTCAGCGCAGTGCGGCGGTGGAATCTTGATTTATCGAACTCAAGAGGAAACGAAAATTGATTCGAGTAAGCGTGCGTTAAATTGAAGCGTTTAAATACGTAACGCAAATCCAAGGAAACCAACCACTGGTTTGAGTTTTACCGAGGTTCAATACAACGTGGGTTAAATCGGGATTCTATTGCTATTATATTCTTTCATGGAGCTCGAGGGCCGACGCCATATTTGCTTACCAACCCACTAAAGCTTAGTCCTTTCGCGATCAGAACAATGTTTTGGTCAGTGAGTGAGCCAATCAGATGACAGGAAATCATATATCCAGTTCTGGTTACGCGCCGCACTGATGATGTTTTATATATGTTCGTGTTTATTTGCTTTATTTACTTTCGGAAAAACTGTTCACAGGCTACTTGTACTCTTTCCCAGGTGTTCCTTACGCTAATCTTTGCAAACGTAACACGACACTTTTGTTCGTTTGTAACAAAATACTTTTGTCTTCCTTGAAAATGCGATAACATGAAACTTTTGTTTTTTGTTTTATTCGGGGGCAACGTGAATATTGAACTGCTCGAGCGCCGAAGGCGCGCGCTCGCCCAGCGGATCGCTTCGCTCGCCGACTCGGGCTTTCGGCACTCGCGGGATCGCGCCTTCGGCGCTCGAAGAGTTCAATATTCACGTTGCCCCCAAATAGAGAGCCTGCTCGCAGGCTAGTTTTACGGCGGCATCGATGACATTTGTTTAATTTAATTAAGTTACGGTTTAGACTGCACGAAAGACGATTCTCAAAAACTAAAGAAACAAATCTAATCAAAAAACATCTTTTTCGACAGGTTTTTTAAAACGCAGTACAGCTAGGATATTTGTTTCCTGGTTATCAGGTGTTCACGCCGAAAATCCCGGTGCAAGTTTTTGCATACCTAATTACGAAACCGCTGTGAAAGTCTCAAAATCTAATTTAATTAATTTGCGGTTTTTACTTGGCGCCACGAAGTCTGCAGGAATCCTACCACAAACACGCAATACAAGCGATGTTCATGAGAGTTCCAGCAAAAAATGTAGACTAAACTGCGCATGCGTTTGGCGTAAAGAACGTTGCCCTACAACGTCGAGTAGTACCACAAGGAGAGCAAAGGGTTTTCTGAAACAAATATATACGTTTGAGATCTTCATATGAAAGTAACGTAGATGTGCTCCAGGTTTTACCTAGGGGTACGGTCAGGTGCTCCCCACCCCCACCCCCTCCACAAGGAATAATTAATTAATTGATATTAATTAATTAATTGCTGATTAAAAGTTTACACCATAGTGCTTTAGCGCTTGAGGGGTTTAGGGGTTTATCACACGACTGCCCACCAAACCATCACAAAAGTGCATTCTGCACTAATAATCACAATGCATTTCGAGATCTCTTTTGAATTTCTTTTCTTGATGCCGCATATCATCTTGTAAAATTAAAATTTCGTCCGGAAGTGGACCGATCAGGACTTTTAAAGTTTTCTCCATTCAAGTAGTTTGTGCCTGGTAAATCACGGTCAGTTGGACAAAGGCTTTCTTATCGTAAATCACGCTTCATGACAACGATCAACTTTTTAAAAGGAAAGGATACCGAAAGAATTTCTCACCTTTGATAATGAAAACGCTTGACTTTCTAAAAGTCGCTCGCTTCTGGTTTCCGGTTTCGCCTGCCGCGAGTCTTTTTAGTGCAGAATGCACTATTGTGATGGTTTGGTGGGTTGGCGTTTGCTAAACCCCTAAACCACTAAACCACTAAACCACTAAACCACTAAACCACTAAGCCACTAAACCGCTAACGCGGTGTAAACTTTTAATCACCAATTAATTAATTAATATCAATTAATTAATTATTTCTGTAAAGGGGGGAGGGGATGGAGAGCACCTGACCGTGTGCCCTTGGTAAATCGGGGAGTCCATTACGATACTTACAATTGAAGAACTCAAGGTATATATTTGTTTCAGAAAGCACTATGCTCTCCTTGTGGTACAATTCTTTCTGGAAAAAAATACTTTGCGCTAAACGCATGCGCAGATCAGTCTTCATCACGAACATTGCGTTTTTCTTCTGCAGAAGGATTCGTGTAGACTCCGTGGCCCCAAGTTAAAACCACAAATTAATTGAATTAGACAGTAAGGCGTCATAGCAGATCATGTGAAATAATTCTTGATATGGCAATGCTGTTTTCTTAGAAAAGGTGATCTAGCATCTCATAATTAATTGATAACCTGATAACATCTGTGTTATAATCAATGTCGCCTTCTTTGCAGAAAATAAATCACGTTACCATAGACATCATGTTACATCCGTTTTCGACAAAAACAAAAGTATGTTACATGTTTTTGACAAAAACAAAAGTATCTTGTTTGCTGTTTCAATAACAAACTGAAATTCAAGCTATCGAAAATTAAAATAACAGTGACGTGTTTAGAAATTTTGTATTAAAGCCTAACGTGGTGTGCTTTTCAATGCGGTTGAATTCCTGTAGAATCTGTGGCGTTAATTTAATTAGACTTAAAAGGCATCACAGCGATCTGCGAGAAAAAAACAACAATATCATGTTACATCCGTCACTTCCTTTCCTTTTATTTGTTCTCCATCGGTTGAACTAACCTCCGTTTTATTTTGTAAAACCTCTGCCGCTTTAGTGTTTGAACATGCTTTCGTGACGGTTCCGACATTTCTTGAAAGAAATCTTCACACTACGTGCTTCTCGGCTTCATGCTTGAGTGAGCGTGTGACGTGTTCACAGCGCTTTCGTAAATCGTAATTAGGTATGCAAAAACTTGCACCGGGATTTTCGGCGTGAACACCTGATAACCAGGAAACAAATATCCTAGCTGTACTGCGTTTTAAAAACCCTTTCGAAAAAGATGTTTTTTGATTAGATTTGTTCTTTAGTTTTGAGAATCGTCTTTCGTGCAGTTTAAACCGTAACTTAATTAAATTAAACAAATGTCATCGATGTCGCCGTAAAACAAACAAAAAACAAGAGTTTCATGTTACGGCATTTTCAAGGAAAACAAAAGTATTTTGTTACAAACGAACGAAAGTGTCGTGTTACGTTTGCAAAGATTAACGTAAGGAACACCTAGGAAAGAATACAAGTAGCCTGTGAACAGTTTTTCCGAAAGTAAAGTAAAACAAATAAACACGAACATATATAAAACATCATACTTTCAATTGTTCCATATTGCATTCTGCACTTACCAAATCATCGAGATTTTTAGTTTTTAGTGCAGAATGCACTATTGTGATGGTTTGGTGGGTTGGCGTTTGCTAAACCCCTAAACCACTAAACCACTAAACCACTAAACCACTAAGCCACTAAACCGCTAACGCGGTGTAAACTTTTAATCACCAATTAATTAATTAATTAATTAATATCAATTAATTAATTATTTCTGTAAAGGGGGGAGGGGATGGAGAGCACCTGACCGTGTGCCCTTGGTAAATCGGGGAGTCCATTACGATACTTACAATTGAAGAACTCAAGGTATATATTTGTTTCAGAAAGCACTATGCTCTCCTTGTGGTACAATTCTTTCTGGAAAAAATACTTTGTGCTAAACGCATGCGCAGATCAGTCTTCATCACGAACATTGCGTTTTTCTTCTGCAGAAGGATTCGTGTAGACTCCGTGGCCCCAAGTTAAAACCACAAATTAATTGAATTAGACAGTAAGGCGTCATAGCAGATCATGTGAAATATTTCTTGATATGGCAATGCTGTTTTCTTAGAAAAGGTGATCTAGCATCTCATAATTAATTGATAACCTGATAACATCTGTGTTATAATCAATGTCGCCTTCTTTGCAGAAAATAAATCACGTTACCATAAACATCATGTTACATCCGTTTTTGACAAAAACAAAAGTATGTTACATGTTTTTGACAAAAACAAAAGTATCTCGTTTGCTGTTTCAATAACAAACTGAAATTCAAGCTATCGAAAATTAAAATAACAGTGACGTGTTTAGAAATTTTGTATTAAAGCCTAACGTGGTGTGCTTTTCAATGCGGTTGAATTCCTGTAGAATCCGTGGCGTTAATTTAATTAGACTTAAAAGGCATCACAGCGATCTGCGAGAAAAAAACAACAATATCATGTTACATCCGTCACTTCCTTTCCTTTTATTTGTTCTCCATCGGTTGAACTAACCTCCGTTTTATTTTGTAAAACCTCTGCCGCTTTAGTGTTTGAACATGCTTTCGTGACGGTTCCGACATTTCTTGAAAGAAATCTTCACACTACGTGCTTCTCGGCTTCATGCTTGAGTGAGCGTGTGACGTGTTCACAGCGCTTTCGTAAATCGTAATTAGGTATGCAAAAACTTGCACCGGGATTTTCGGCGTGAACACCTGATAACCAGGAAACAAATATCCTAGCTGTACTGCGTTTTAAAAACCCTTTCGAAAAAGATGTTTTTTGATTAGATTTGTTCTTTAGTTTTGAGAATCGTCTTTCGTGCAGTTTAAACCGTAACTTAATTAAATTAAACAAATGTCATCGATGTCGCCGTAAAACAAACAAAAAACAAGAGTTTCATGTTACGGCATTTTCAAGGAAATCGCTCTTGAGACCTTGGCAGTCAACATCCGCAATAATAAACAGATAAAGGGTATATCCGTCGATGGAAACGAATTAAAACTAACAATTTTTGCGGACGATATGACATCGTTTGTTCGTGACAGAGCCTCTTTCTTTGTTCTCATGAACACTGTCAAGCTTTTCGGCAGATACGCTGGTTTAAAAATGAACCACGAAAAAACTGAAATCCTTCCACTAGGTAATATGGTGCTACACCCCCAGGATTTCGGTGTGGAAGAGATTAAAGACGTTGTTAAGATTCTCGGTGTCTGTTTTACTAACGACCACCTATTGTTTGATAAAAGAAACTTCGAGTCAATTGAAAAAAGTGTCAAAGAATTTCTGCAAGGTTGGAGTTGGAGAGGCCTCACAATTATCGGCAGAATACAAGTAATCAAATCGTTCGTTATTCCAAAAATCCTATACCGCGCAGCTTTGGTTTCTTGTAAAAAAGATTTTATTAAAAAACTAAATTCGCTCATCTACACGTTCGTATGGAAAGGTAAAGATAAAATAAAACGAACGGCGCTTATTAATCCAGTTGAGAAAGGAGGTCTAAACATGCCTGATATCGGGTCAATGATCTCTGCACAGAGAATAATATGTATAAAAAGATATTTAGATCCGTACACCGCAGGCTGGAAATTTTTTTTAGATACGTATCTTAAAAGGGTAGGAGGCAAATTCCTATTTCATTGCAATTTTGACTTTGAAAGGCTATCGGTAGTTACTCCGATCTTCTATAAGGAATGTCTAATCCTATGGTCCTCTATGAATAAAACAGATCCCTCTACACTGGAAGAAATTTCTAATGAAGTAATATGGAACAACAAGTACATCTGTATTGAAGGTAAATCTGTCTTCAGCGCCAAAATACGTGAACATGGTTTATATAAAGTTGGCGAGCTCTACGACTGTGCGGGGGAGCTTGTGTTTAAAAAAGAACCTATGCGATCGGCTCTTTCACCCATAGACACTTTCTTACTGTTCAGTATATACAAGGCTCTTCCATTACATTGGCGAAATACTTTATACGCAAACAGAGGTCTTATACCTTTTCACACACATCCACTAAATCTCTCCACTTTTCATATCAAAATTAACAACGAAGAAAACGAAGTAGAAAAATTGCAATCAAAATCTTTGTATAGCAGCCTGATCTCTAAAATTGTACATGCGCCCACTGCCATAAAGAAATACGAAGATCTTTTTAATACCGAGTCTTTTCAATTAAACTGGAAAGACATATTCCTTTTACCATTCCAAGTAACCTTGAGTACAAAACTACGCGAATTTCAGTACAAAATATTAAATAGGATTCTCTACACAAACAAGTCGCTTCATAAATTCAAAATAGTCGACTCCCCATTATGTTACCTATGTAAAGCGGACATAGAAACTATAGAACACTTCTTTTTCTATTGTCCACGAGTTAGGATGTTCTGGAATGAAGTTGTGAACTTGTTTAGAGACCAATTAAAAGTCTCTAAGGACTTCGAGATCACAGATGTTTTATTTGGAATAAGTAATAAAGAAACTCACAGTTCTTTGATGAACTATATCATTCTTGAAGGCAAATATCTCCTGTATCTTTTCAAATTAAATGACAAATTTTTATCACCAAGACTTTTATTAGAACGTATTAAGAATACTTACAAACTGGAACGTTTCATTGCGAGAGAGAACAATAATCTAAATTACCATTATACGAAGTGGGAGCCTCTGCTCCCTCTATTATCACCTTAGGTTTAATGTCTAATTAAATCCTTTTTAATTGTCACCCTTTCTTTTTCTTATTCTTATTGTAGTAAATTAACCAAAAATTACCTGTATCTGTACCCGCTGTCGGAGGCAGTTTGTTTGTTTTTGTTTTTGTTTTTTTGTTTTTATTTGGTCCTTTCAATTTGTACTAAGTTTAAGGCACGTTGTGCAAGGCTTGTTTAATATTGTAATTCGTTTGTGTCTGTAGCATTGTCATTAGGTTCGTGTATGTATTATTGTCATTGTAATTTCTAAAAAAAAAAATAAAATACAAAAAAAAAAATTTTCAAGGAAAACAAAAGTATTTTGTTACAAACGAACGAAAGTGTCGTGTTACGTTTGCAAAGATTAACGTAAGGAACACCTAGGAAAGAATACAAGTAGCCTGTGAACAGTTTTTCCGAAAGTAAAGTAAAGCAAATAAACACGAACATATATAAAACATCATACTTTCAATTGTTCCATATTGCATTCTGCACTTACCAAATCATCGAGATTTTTTAAATTTCTTGTAAATCTCGTCCGGAGATAGACTGATCAAGGCTTTTCTCCGTTCAAGTAGTTTGCGCTTGGTAAATCGCGGTTTTGGACTAAGGCTTGCTTATCGTAAATCGCAGACAAATTTGAAGATATGGCTTGATATGTTCGTACGTGTTCCTAGACATATTTCTTCTTCGGCCACTTAGATGTAAAAAATGTGAATTTTCTTACTTCTCTGCGAGTTACTTAGTTAATTATCGCGAAGTCTTTTCAACAATTGCATTGCTTTCGGCGTTTAGACATTGTGAAATGAATAGGCCTCGAATAAAACCTCAAATTATCTTTTTCAAAATTCTGCCCAACTGCAATCAACCTTTACAAGCTTCGTTTGTTTACTTGTTGTCCTCCGTGCACGTGCTCATGCTTGGGCTGTCATATTACCCAATCATCGTTTACTGCGTCATCATTGACCAATCACCGTATGTCGGCATTTTACAACTCCCGATACCTACTTGCGGGCTTTCAGCTTGTCGGCATTTTACAACTCCCGAGACTATTTGCGGGCAAAAATTGATCAAATCGAGATTTTTCCCAGTATATACTATATATTCGCGCGGATTACAATGATGCCTCCTCGGGTTTTGGCCTCTGGGCCAAAACCCGGCGGGGGCAATTAGACATTATAAATGTTATTTTCAGAAATCGTCAATATCCGAAAATGCTGGGTTCGTAGTGCAGCGTAAAATTGTTAAAAATTGATTAACTATACCTCGATATAACGAACATTTTGGTTGTTTTTCCGCGAATTTGTTATATCGAGGTTTTCGATATAACGAACCCTCGATATAACGAACAAATTTCCCCAGTCCCTTGGCACTTCATTAAATCGAGGTTCCACTGTAATAATTTAAGCTTCTCAGGAATAAAGCTAATTAAAAGGGAATTGCACTTTTTGAAAAGTACATGACTGGTCATGGATGAATGACTATTGTTAATAAAAAAAATGTACAGAGGGTTGGGTGGGGGATGGGGAGGAGGGAGAGTCGGTTTTTCAGTAGAAAATCACACATGTAGAGCTCTATGCTCAGTAAGTAGTGTAAAATCCCCCTTTGATTTCTAGTTATTTCAAGAAATAACAATAGAAAGACAATGCTTACTTGACAAAAAAAGAAGCCAAAGGCTTACATTGTCATAATAAGAATTTGAGAACACAAGAGAAATTTAGAAAACACAAAATTAATATGCCTTGTGCTATAATTTACATTCATACAAAACAATAATGGTTGATGATGATTGATTGCTTGATTGATTATACTGCTTATAAATACCTAATTATACATTGTATCTATGACAGGTCAAGAGACTACATCAAACCAGTTGTCTTTTACCCTTCATGAAATACTAAGACACCCTGATGTTGAAAACAGGTTTGTAGAAAATATAAAAATGTAACTGCATTAGAATATAAAATAATATAACCCTGTATTTCATAGATTGATGGTTTATACAGCTTTTGTTACCCTCAAGATAAGTGGATCATACAGCCGAGTTTCTATACAGACCCTACCTCCCTCTTTACATGCTCAATTCTCCCCTGTTTCAGAGACACCAACACCACCACCACCACAACAAGAGCAGCAACAACATTTTGTTATAAGCATTATGTTACATATGTACTGTATGTGTCACTTCGCTATTCAAGGCAGGGGGGGTGAAGAATAAAATGTAATAAGGGTAAATGATAGCAGTGATGGTTAGAAAAATGTCATTTTGTTTCTATAAAAAAAAGACAAAAAAAAACAAACTAACAAAGAAACAAATTACGAAAGTTACTTAAGGCTGCCTGTGAAGAAATTAACTTCAACGTAGTCTTCCTTAGCTGAAAGTACATCAAACATTAGGTCACGAATTGTTTTTGGTACGATTCAGACTTGAGACTCTGATAATTGCAGACTAGAGTTCTAAAAAATTATGAGAAATGAAATATTTTTAAATTACAAACTTAAATCCAACCAAAGAATATCCAAACAGAAGACATAGCTCCCAAAGATCCTTTAGTGGCTCTGATTTGATGTTGTTTGTTTCTAAATTTGTAAGAGCAGGTATGACTGTGACAACCAATCAAAAACACTGTGTTGTTTTCTGTAGATCTACGTCATCAGTATGGAATTTTTCTCTTATAGTGCAGGAAGAGAAGCATGACTTTTAAGTCGGGACACATTAGATGACAAGTTGCTGCAATAATGTTGCCTTGTGTGACATGGTGCATTTCTGCGACAATCTTTGTCACTGCAACAGAAGCTTGTTGCTGCGATTAGTTGCAAGAATTCAAACCAGTTTGAATTCATGCGACTGATCTCAGTGACAGAATGAGCAAAAGCAGCATTTTCGCACCATGTGTACACTTCTGCGACAAGTCGCTGCGACAAAATATAAATTAACAAAAAGACAGCGCGTCATGTATTTTTGCCATATTGATTTGGAAAACAACTGGTAGTTCACTTTCCCACTATTCTAAATTAAATTTGCTGCATGTCAAGCGCCTTGTCGCAGCAGCTTGTTTTGAAGCAGTGCACACAGAGCGACTTGTCGCAGAGACCTGTCGCTGGGACTTGTCGCCTATGTGTCCCAACCTTTACTTACATCTGATTCATTGCGAATTTGTTATCTTTTGTGCAGAATTATTCAAGAAGTTGAAACTGTGCTAGGAAGCCGTCAATTTGTTGAATACAAGGACCTAGGAAATCTTCAATTCCTGGGGCAGACTCTGAAGGAAGGACTGAGACTTCACCCACCTGTAGCAGGCACTACACGAGTTACAACCAAAGAAGAAAACATTGGGGGTTATATCTTCCCTCAAGGAACCTGCGTAATGATTAGTAGTTATATAATGCACCGATTTCCTGAAGCGTGGAAAGAACCAACTAAGTTTGATCCTGATAGGTTTTCACCTGAGGCGAAAGGCGAAATTCCACACTCCGTATTCTTTCCATTTTCTCTTGGCCCAAGGACTTGTATTGGACAAACATTTGCTCAGATTGAAGCTCGAGTGTTTATGTCTAGATTGCTGCAAGAGTTTGAGTTGACGCTGTGCCCAGGTCAAGATGAGATTATGCATGAAGAGAGCCTTACTTTGAGACCTAAGGGGGGTGTACTGTGTACACTCAAAAGAAGATAGAAAAAACTAAAGGTTGTTAGGCTCACACAGGCAGGCAAATAATATATTAAGTACCAGTTGAGACCATTTTGATAATTGAATTAGCCTGTGGTTTGTAATTTTCATCAGAAATTGAAAAATTGCTTAGCAAGAACGTGTGAAATTTGTGTCTAATCGAGTCAATTTAACAAACTAACAGATTACTCGCTGGTGCTCATGTTTGTTTTGATTGGATAACAAAAATTAAAAAACTCTTCAAGTGATTCAATAAAGATTTACAAAAAACTAGGACTTGTTTCCCAAACAAGGGCTGGGCGTAAATCCATATGTACATTTTAGGAAGTATTTTTAATCGGCTGAGTATGTAGTGCAAAGTTGATTTGAAATGCAAGTTTAGTTACACAGCACAACACAACTGTGCAACTGCAAAGAACAATTGCTGATTGGCTATTTTCCAATAAAATAATTTGAGTAAAAATTAAGTTTTACAGTGCTGTGTGCGTACTGTTGCCATTTGACAAAGTTTTTGATTAAATCTTGACATCTTTTTGACAGCTCTTTGATGGCTTTTGTTTTAAATGACCAATCAAAATGCAGGAAGTGAGGGGGGCGGATCTGACAGTTGTCTGAGAGTAAACGTGGAACTCGACAACTCTGCCACTCACAGTTGCGAAAAACATGTCAAAAACATGTCAAATATTTAATATTTGACAACTTTTTGACAACTTTCTAATAATACCAAAAACTTTGTTTAGTGGTAACGGTACGGCGTGCAATATTGTAATACCAATGCACATTGTATTTGTGAAACTTTTTTAATGTTACAAACAGATGAGGTTTTTTGATATCTCCATGAAAGGGAAACTCATTCTGGTACTGTGATTTATGCTCCAGTTCGATCAGTATCAAATGGCCCACATGCTAAGAATTGATATTTCATATCTGTGATACGATATTATTGAACTAACAGAACTAAATTAAAAGAATGTTAGATGATCTCCAAAGAGATTTATTTTGTTTTATCTATTGCCTATTTTGGTAAATATACACGTAAAGACACGTAAAATTTATGAAGTTAACTATCTCATTCCAAATTGAGAGAAATAATAGAGAGAATTCAATTAAAGGCCAAAAAAAAGTTTTATTTTCTCTTCACTTGTTATTGTAGTGATTGTAGTGAAAGTAAGCCTCTTAGGTGGTAATTGTTATTTCATTAATATAACATACGACAAATTTACAGAAAAAGTACTATCGCTGAATTAGCAATCTTAATTTAAGCTCAAGAGAATGAATATTGGATATTATCTTGTAAAAGTTTTTTAAAAAAATGTACGAATAAATGAATTTGAGAATATACTTTTCTTGTTTTGCGTAGTATTTCCAGTTTAGACAATTTCCACTAAAAGTTTACGTTGCAGTTAAGAATCCTCGAGTACCATTAAACCGATCGAAATATAAAGTGCTTTCCATTTTTGTGGAAAAATCGGTGAGAATTTTCCGGTAAATGGAACAAAACAATTTTTCAACAAAAACAATGGTACAGGACAAGCATTCCGGAAAAAAAAAACGAGAAAGGAGGAATACCTGTGAAGGTATCTCCTTTTCTCATGAACATTTCCAAGAACCGTTCAGTTTAATTTTTCACTGGAACAACTGGTTTTTCTGTACAAAATGGAAAGCCGCTTATAACTTATCGCAACACTTTATCGCTGTACCGTGAATTCAGCCTGCTGATTTTGTTATGATTGAAGATAAATCTGATTCATTCAGTATTTTAATTTTGCTTTTGTTGCTGATCTCATTGGGCAGATCGAGCGGTAATATTGCTAAACGCCGCAAGTTTATAATGAAAGGTAACTACAAGAAGGACTTCAAAAAGTGTGTGGTGATTGGTCGCATTAATTTAAAGAAGAAATTGACAACTTTTGATTTTGGTTATGAGACCTAAATAAGGAGGTGGGCATTAAGAGTGGTTCTAATTAATTCAGTCTTATCTGTTTCGATTTTCAACTCAGTTGATATACCTTATACAGTATGCACTGGCAGTCCTATGTTCGTCTTCGGAATCAGATTGGACTAATATGAACGATTCTAGCCGCCAAAACTAGGAATCGACCAAAGTTCTTATCCTAGTCCAATTAATAGCTGTTTCTATGTGTTATTTTAAAGTCGAGGACAAAGTGTTTCATCAATGTAATTTGTTTTGCAGCAGGATTAAGACATCGATACAAGCATTTTTGCTTTCAAATCCCACCGGATACTTTGATGTCATTGTCAACATTATCTTCTGTTTGAACATCACCTGACATTTCATTTGTGTTAGAATTCACGGTTTATAGAACAAGCCAGTCTTTGGAAATCCTTTCTGTCACTCCGTGTCTCTGTTTGCATTTTTAGCCATTAGTAACACAAACAAGTGGCATAAAAACACACAATTTGAAATATATTGGTGAAAAACTTAGTACGCTCAGCAATTAGCCTGAAGCTTAGCAGGAAGGAATCTAACTCGTTTAATTTGTGGGCCTTGCTTAACTGAGAGCTAAAAAAGGGTGTAAGTATCTGTTGATAACTGTTTTTTCTTTCTAGCCATAATAGAGCCGAAATTGACACATGAGACAAATTTATAAAATTTCGAGATAAGACTAGAATATTGGAAACGCAAATGGTTTGCAGTCTGTAGATAGCAAAGAAATTAATTTTTTTTTCTTGAATGCACCAGGTTGAATTAAGAAAAAAAATTCCGAATTTATCACTTAGCGCATGTGCCGGGGCGGCTTTTTTAATTATGGTATTTCTTGGTTATGAGACAACATTTTCGCTAACATTAGTTAGTGAGTTATGCTGGGTCAGTTAGAATAATTTGTAGTCTTGCTTGCAAGGAAATAACGGGCATATAACCCTGTATTTTACGCAATAATGGAATAATATCCCTAGTTAATATAAAGGAATCGTGAAATAACGACGTTTTGTTGGAAATAATGAAACTTTAAAAAATGTTAAACAATGACATTTTAAAAATCATAATTATTACAGTTTAACAAAAATTTCAAAGTAGAAATAATAAAACGCTAAAAGAGAAAGATGAAAAGATTAATACCCTTTTATTTCGATAAAAAACTACGACGAAAACGGGAAAAACTGTCTATTTCGCCTTTTCGTACGTAAAGATGTCTGAATATCTCGCTGGCAATTTTATGTAGAAACTTGGCAAAGATCGCAATCAGCTAATCTTTACTAATCCCACGCAAGATAAAAATGAGTCATTTTTCGTCCTAAAATCCACACCGCAACTAAGAAATTCGTGTTTTTTTATCCTTCTTGACGGGTACATTCTACTAATTATGACTATGTAAACATGTCGAAACAGACGCGTCTAGAATCGGGAGGAAAATACCGAGATAACAGCAGAAACATTGCAAGTTAGTACTTTGTCTGTTAAGGGCATGCCTATGTATAAATAATTCTTTCTCTTTTTATTTCTAACAGCTGAGGTTTTATTTGAAGTCATTTCTTGCAACTGTCAAGAAAAATAAATTAAACTGTGCTTTAATAAGACCAGATAAATTCAGTGTTTACTCCCGTTGTAATCCATATCATTGATGACAAATCTTACTTGTCACAGGACCTGTCTTTTTTTGCAGCCGTGTGTCACCGAGTTATATATTTTTGTGGATAACAAGGTTTTTCTATAGTTAAACATTGTCACTTTTTAATATAATGCCAAATAAATTTTTTTTTAATTGAAACGGATAATTTTACAGCGAAGTTAACATGAGGTGTTCCAAATTTGAAATTGCCGAGTAATGACTATATGTGAGAACTGTATAGGCCCGCAAATGATCCCGGCCCGCAAATGATCCCGGGACCGCAAGTGATCCCAAATTGGACCGCAAATGATCCCAGTACCGGAAATGATTCGTGTAAATGATACAACGGAATACTTGGAATGGCATGGACTTTATGAATAGTCTATGGATGTATTTTTATAAAAGACAGAAAATAACGCGCGAAATAACAAAATTAACATGCGACTATCTAAGTTTTTTTATTTAGAAAACGCACCTAAAAAACATGAATCTTCGAAGACGCCTCTGCTGTCTAACTAGTCTTAGAATTTTTTTCCTGTACAATGCTGCCTAGGTAGACACAAGCCTCCTTTTTCTTGGAAGCGCACAAAATTTCTATGTGCGAATTTTGGAGATTATGACAGATTTGTAGCTTATTTTGAAACCGTTATTTGAAAACACATTTTCCTTCACAATTCGTTCTTGCAAATATTAAATGAAATACAGTAAACGGTTACAGCGTGTCTGGGTAGATTTATTAGCATACGGCACGCGTAGAGCTGTCAACTTTTGCACGTGCAAATTTCTTACTGTCAATTAATCTGTACTGAAAGCGACGCGAAAATGAAGTCAGTTTTTTAGAGAATTTTCAGTTGCCTTTAAGCTCTAGAACGTTCTGAAAATCCTGTGTCAGAATTTATTTCAGTGACTTGATAAAGACATTCAAAGAAAAAAATAAACCACAGATTTCGAAAGAGAGTAGCTCGATAACAAGAGTCGGAGATCGATATGATAGAAATCAGCAACAAAAGTCGACTTTCTTCCAGACTTTTCGTCTAGACATTAGCGACCTTCAGATTTGACTACGAGTACGAGATCGAGTACGCGTACGACTTTGGAATTTCGACAGAATTATATCCCCAAACTATAACTCTTCCCTGTTGCTGACTAACACATAAATAAACGTTAGGGATAAGATTGGTGTGATAACTGATAAGTGATTATAGGAAGCACACGAATTTTGTTTGAAAACTCGTACTCGTACTCAAACTCGTACTTTTAGTCCAATCTGAAGGTAGCTGATATTTCTAATGTCGCTATGAACGCTGCGTAACAGCGTGTGAATGAATGGCTATCAGCTAAAAGCATTTCGCCGTAAATAAATCATCCCTTGATTGGAGAGAGTTCATATTTCTGTTGGTTGGATTGTTAAACTTTATGCCACGTTTTAGGTTACTAATCGGTGCATATTTATCAGCTATATTGATAAAGTTGTGGTTTTGAATTTACTTTAGTAAATCGTTCAAATACGGTATATTCTCTCGCGTTAATTGTTTTTCTTATTGTTGTATTATTAATAAAGAAATGGATTAAATAAATTTAAATCCCCTGTCGAAATTCTTTAGTCCACGCATATCCATCTTTTACGGTTAGGAGACTGTTTCCGGTCTGAGGATCATTTGCGGTTCAATTTGGGGATCATTTCTAGTCCTGGGATCATTTGCGGTCCAATTTGAGGATCATTTGCAGTCCCGGGATCATTTGCGGGTCGGGATCATTTGCGGGCCTGTACAGAACGAAAAAAAAAACATTTAAAAAATGGCGGCTATTTTCTTTTTGCGCCAGTGGAAGTCATTATTTTCTCGTAAACGAGTATTGTAACCTATTATTTTTTCCCTTGGTTTGAATTGGGCAATATCTTTAATTTATTTCTGTTCTATAAGATAACCATCCAATAGGCAACGTTTGACAAAAAATTTCAGTGCATGTTTTTTTTTTTAGAGAAATGACCTTAATTCATTTTTTTAATAAACTTTATTTAAAGAAAACAACAGCATTTACAGAATTAAGTTACATATACAACCATACAAAAAAATTCGTAGCGTTGCTTTACATACTAGTTATTTTACTAGGTCGTAAAGTATGATCGTCCGGGTTAGAGTAGTTCTGAGAAGAACTGTTGTTGGTGACTGACGTTTCGACAACCTGAGCGGAAGTCATCTTCAGAGTTAAGTGAAAAGTTGTTGTCAGTCGATGACTTACGTTATTGTGCAAAAAAAATAGAAAAAGGTGCAATTTTAAAAAAAAAGAAATGGTTGCGATGAAAGGGGAGCAAAGAAAAATATAACTATGGTGCGAAACTAATTGAAAAGTATTAGCACGTGCGAGAGTGGACGATTTAACGTTAAAGTAATGATGGCTCTAAAGGATTTCTAGTTCCAGTTTGATAAGAGAACAATTCATTCTTGGCACATTATGCAAAGCCAGACAGTGTTCGAATGGCGACTTATATAAATCACGTGACCATATTCATAATGACGTAATCTACAAGACAAGATCAGTAAAATGCAATAAAAATTAGACATCCAGGTTTTCAAACAACATGTTTGCCGATACTTTGAATGCATATGGTCGGGCAACCTAGTAGTTTGTGGAAAATATAAGAAGGCTAAGTTTGTGTTCAACGCACGATTGGTGTTGGATTGGTGCTCTTATCACCGCGAGTGGACGGACAAGGTAACTGTGTTGTCAGAATTCATGTCTTACTTTAACTGCTCGATCTTTGAGATGATCACAGTTTAAATTACAATATGACAATGTCTCGGTGAAACCAAAACGAAGGAATTAACGAATTTTCAAGGCTTTCGCGTTTAATTAAGACATAACTTCACTGTCCGGTAGCTTGTCGTGCGTCTCTGCGACGACTAAGCAGTCAGCCTGTCTTTTAATTTTAAAAATGCAGATGGTGGAAAAACGCTTAATAGAAAATTTAAGTCAAGAGGGCGACTTCTTTAAAGTTCCGCTTTAGTGCTATTTCTTTCTTTTTTGGGTGAAGTCTTCATTTCTTCCCCGAAATTTAATTTTCTGTCTTTCCTTAATTTTTGTTTCAAGACCCTGAGCGGTTGCCTGCGTTATGTAATATTTCATAAGTGCTTTTCCACAGAAACTAATAGCAGATACAGTAGAACCCCGGTAACTCGAACTCGGATAACTCGAACAACCCCGCTAACTCGAACTATCTTCCATTTCCCTCGGACCCACTTTCAGTCATTTTTACTCGGCTAACTCGAAAACCCCGCTAACTCGAACTGTTTTTCGTTTCCCTTCAGAGTTCGAGTTACCGGGGTTCAACAGTAACACTAGCTACTTATTGGATAACACTGCGGTTGAAAGCTGACCAATTTATGGACCTAATAAAACTTTCCAAAGGTTTGACACTTAATTTTAAAATTAAATCATTTCTCGACATGTAGTAGTTTTTGTATCCGGCTAGAAAATAACATTCGACATGGATTGTAGAAATGGACAGAGGTGACTTTTATTTTACATGAAAACACCAATAACTATTTCTCATATTTGTAATAAACTGAATCACAGAAAGTTCTAAAATAGTCTTTGTGCGTGGGTCAAAGCAAATATCCCCCTGCCCATTCATCTTAAAACAGCCTGACATGACAAGAGGAAGACGGAATGATATATTGCATTTGTTTGAAAGTCCTTCAAGATTATGAAATAAGACTGACTTAAAAATAGGTTTTCTAATAAATGGTTTTTTATTTTTTGAAATTTTGATCATTAGATAACGGATGTTCTGATTGGTCGCATAGACATTCCGCGAAGGGCTATGTAAACACACCAGTGGTGTAGCCATTTTGCTAGATTTGTTTTGCAAAGGAAATAGTAAAACGACCGCCTCTTGTTTACATAGTCTGATGCAGACTCTCGATAAAGAATAGGGGAATTCGAAAGTACCTAATGTAAGTCCCCAAACGTTCTGTCGTGTTTGCAGTAGGGCAAGTAAGTTCGAGACTAGAGTGATATTTAGTTATATTTATGTAACTCTTCAAGCCAAAGTAATGCAAAAATATACTCCTGAAACACTTATGCATAAATCTTGAATGTTTTTGAAAAAAAATTGCTGCCCCAAAATATCTTCTGCTTTTGATCCTTACTGGGAAAATCCCAAAACGTTGTTTCATATACATGATAGGAATAATGGAAATGCTTTATACGTGTATCGTGCTTAACCTAAGCTAGATCCTCTTTTGTATTTGTCAGTGCCGGTGGGACTCGTAATGTAAGAAATTTAAAATAGTTTTTTAGAGGATTATGGGGTGTCAGGTAACTTTTGACAAAAATAAAATTTCATGATTTATCCAGTTTATGGTCCTTCTTGTAAAAAACTGACGATAGTACGCTACAAAATAACAGTTCATGGCAAGCTAAAAACTCGTCTTTCGTTTCATGCATAGTTCTATGGTATGTTATGGTTCTCGACTATTTAGCAGATTGCATTCCTCTAAGAAATGGCTGGATGATATATCTTGGAAGATATGTTATACGTGTGAAAGGTGTAATACATCTACGACTTACAGTGGATACCTTATAATACGAAGTAGCGATTTACGAGGCACCATCATTATGGCAAAGAACGACGCCGTAAAGAATTCTTGAATAGATAATAATGGATTTTAAAACAAAGATATATGTTAGCTTATAATTTTATATTATTATAATTATTATTATTATTATTATTGCTATTATTATTATTATTATTATTGTTATTATTATTATTATTATTATTATTATTATTAAAAACGTATATTTTGCTTAAAGTGGAATTAGTAGAAACTCAGCTGTGTTCTATTGGAAATCCGCGAATCTGATTGGTTCTCCCACTGTTTTCTATTCGCCGATAGAAAACAGTCGCTCGCGTGAGTAGCTCTTGAAGAGGTAAATTTTCTTGATTTTTGTCTTCAAAGTGCACAATATTGTGGGTTTTGGATTGCAATCCTTTAGAGTTTCTACTAAAACAATTAGACTACTCGCCCTCGTATTCTATGAGCAATAGTCAACTCGGCTGCGCCTCGTTGACTATTTGCTCATAGAAAACTCGGGCTCGTAGTCTAATTGTTAAATAGAAGAGAGGAAAAATACGAAAACACAAACTGAAAGATAGTTAGAATATTGTAACTTGGACGAGATTGATCAAGTAGCATACGTGACAAGATAAGAAATGCTGTATTTATTTTGTTAGAGAGAAAGTTGTCAGACGCATTTAAAATGAGACAAAGGAACCTGGGAACTTCACAGAAATTGTAAATACATCAAGGTAAAAGTATTTATGATAACAATGATATCGGAATAAATGTCGTGTATTTGTGTCACTAGTCACGTACCCATTCAGACATGCAGTTTATACTAAAAGTTGAAGGTTAAAACGGGAATTATCTCATGGGAAGCAGCCGTTAATTCAACTACAGTTAATTTAAGATCAAGTTTTAAAAAGAAATCTAAGCGTTTACTTTACGCACCATCACGTTTTGTTTTTTACAATCCCTTCCTCGCATTTATTTAAAAAGTAATAGCTCATTCTTATTTCTAATCGTGACCGAAATAATATTTCAGAACTGTCATCCTGCATTTACTCAAAACTGTTAATGTTCCACAACTTATAAAATAGAAAACGTCCAGTCGGATATAAATGACAAGGTATTTTCATTAATATTTCCTGTGTCTCCGTGTACTTAAAGAAGGAATTTAAGTCAAACCTGTCTCTATATTGTTACAGCTTGAAAGAGGACAAAAACCGGCAAGCAAATCAAAGTGAGAAAGAAAGGAAAAGAAAAAAGAATATGTCGAGGCACAAAAATTAGGTCAACAACTGGTGAAATCTAAAATGTACGTTTTTTTCCCCATGCTATATCGATTGCTTTCAACCACTTTTGGAAGAATTTAGAAATACGATGGCAGAAACCTGGTCGGCAGTTTTAAGAAAGAAATCGGCAACAAAAGGATTAAGGAAGAAGTGTCCCGTAAATGTTTAGCACTTGCTTATTTCTAAATAATGAAAATGTTATGGCCAGATGAATCAGTTACAACTATTTCCATTTTTTGTTAGGATGTCTACTGTATCCCTATCAATAATAATGTTTTGGATTTCCTGCGGCGTGGTTGTCACAAACTGCAGCTCGTCAGCAACATGCCAGATAAAGCCTTGTACGGTAAAACAGTACCACTATTCTAGAGAACGAGACAGCGTGGAGAATTACGCTCTTTGCGGTTATAGTTTTAAAAATCTTACAGTTCCAAGCCACAAGCATTGCTTTGAACACTGCGCATGGGACTGCCGGTGCATCTCGTTCAACTATCTGATAACAACGAGTAAGGAAAACTGTCAATTGAATGAGGAAAACAAATTTCTGAAGCCCGGGGCATTAAAAAGAAGAGATGGTCATAGCTACCACGAGATTGGAATAGATTATAACGTTAAGGTAAGACTCGCAAAGACGTTTTGTATGGTGCAACATCACTCGCATTCATGACGCGCTTTTTGTCAAAGAGGTTGATTGATGGCATAACAAAAAGCTGTAGGTATAATCCTGCCGAGGCGTTGCTAGTTGACATGGGAAAGAAAGGCTTCTAGGTAAAAAGTAAGGTGGCACCCCAATTTCTCTTTAAAATATGTCACAAAATGAAACGGGTTACACCGTACGATAAGGGCCACTTTTCTTTTTTTCATTGAATGGCATAGCATCTTTTGTGTTACGCCTCCCAGTTTTAAAAGTTAATTGTGGTGGACCAAAGTGGCCCTCTATTCTACAGGGCGATTTTTGTTGACGCCATTGTTACATTTTGCCTCATTAGCATACGACTTTGCGTAGAGAAGGCATCATGCCATATACAAAGTGTCCCCAGATATTTAAAGAGCTTGTGAAACTTAATTATCGCGAAATTTTCAGCTCTTTGTGTGCAATATTCAAGGAGATATAGGCGTTCAAAAACTGCAAAATTTCTAGATGGTAAAAGCGCTAATGAGCCCATACACTCTTTATAAAATATCCCGTTTTCAAATCTGTGTCATAGAAATATTAACGAAGTTAAAACATCGGGCTCAAATTTATTTCGAAAGTTAATCGTACCATGTACTTTCATTATTCGAACTTGAGTTGTCCCTGGTTGCTCCCCACAAAATGGATTCATTAGGGTGTTGGTACTTCCCTTACCTATCTAACACTAGATTTCTTTATTTTTGTAAAGGCAGGCACGACATGTACAAATTGCAATAATGGATGTTGTCAAGGAAATAATTTCTGTCTTAACGGAGGAGCGTGCCAGGAGATCTGTGAAGCCAACAGAAAAAGATTTACATGTAAATGCCGGCCTGGTTACACAGGAAGGTTTTGCCATAATTATAAAGGTCAGAGGCTAAAGCACAAAAGCGTTAAAGGAGAAGTTCACTCCAGAATGGCCATTTATTTTCTTTACGCCAATAAAAAGTATATACAAAGATATGTTATTCACCAAAATTTCAGCCTCCAACGTTCCCTATAACCCTACGAAATCTTTCCCAAAACTCGACAACTGAACGCCGCCATCTTGGAGCTGGTAATGTATGCGTGACGTCAAAGAGCTCAGTCTGAAGTTTGGCGGTAAAATTTTAATAGTCGAAACTCCTTGTTTTTGTTTTTCTTGGAGCTCTGTTTGAGCAACATGGAGCTGCACAAACAGGCATTTTGACAAACAAAAGCCACTACGAAGAAACAAGGAGTATCGAGTATTTTAATTTTCCTGCCAAATTTCAGGCTGAGCTCTTTGACGTCATGCACACATTACCAGCTCCAAGATGGCGGCGTTCAATTGCTAGGAATATTTCCACTCCTATGCCACTGAATGTGATGCTAGTCCATCGTAGGGCCCCCCAGCATTACTTCGCCCGTACCCACTCATACACTTGAGTGTCTTGCCCAAGAATACAACACAGTGACCCCGGCCAGGGCTCGAACTCGGACCGCTCAACCCGTAGTCCAACGCGTTAACCATTAGGCCACCGCGCCTCCCACTGTCGCAAAGTCAACATTTTTATCAAAGGCTTTCGGGAACTCGGTTCCAAGCAGTTACAGTCAAAATGTGGCTAGATATTTCGAAATACCTACCCACATTTTGACTGTAACTGCGTTGGAACCGAGTACTCGAACGCCTTTTATAATATTTGAATTTATGAATAAGGTGTATATGCAGGTCTAGTGAACTAAATGGAAAACGGAGTAATGACCAGTGAACTACAAGGATGAAATGGGAAGGGATGGGAAGGGGGTGTAGTTATGCGCTTTATAATCATAAACCATATAATACAGTCAACTCGTTCTACGATGGACACCTCTTGAAGCTTAAAATGATTTTTGACGGACACCTCATAAGACGGTCACCTCTTTAAGACGGACACCTGGTGTTTGTCCCGTCCCTGCCGTTTTTCAGAGCAGTTGACTTTAGCTAGTTTATTCTTTCTTTTCAATTAAGCTCCCAGAAGCTGCGCAGAGATTAAGAAACATGGCGGTACAACAGACGGCGTTTACATGATTGATCCTGACGGTAAAGGAGCCTTTCAAATCTTTTGCAACCAGAGTAAGGTTGGAGAAGCCTGGGCTGTGATTCAGAGAAGAATGAACGGTTCGGTGGACTTTTACCGCGGCTGGGAAGACTACAAAAGAGGTTTTGGCGACCTGGGTGGTGAGTTTTGGCTGGGACTTGAAAAGATAAACCGCCTGATCAATCCGACATACCGGCAAAAGTTGAGAATAGAGTTGGAGGACTTCACAGGATACTCGTGTTATGTAGAATATGATAATTTTACTGTGAATGGCGAAGAACACGGATATCGGCTGGCAAGTCTGGGATTTTATACAGGTAATCATGTTGGTTGTTGTTGTTGTTGTTGTTGGTGTTGTTGATGATGTTGCTATTTCTGTTAGTTTTTTTGTCGTTGTTGTTGTAGCATGCGAAATAGCCTCCAGCCAAGAGCCCATAATGGGCTCCTGCTCCAGCCTAGTAAGAAGGCCTTTCCTTCCACGCACTTGATTTATCTGGTATTCAACCCGAACAGTTTCGTATTGATGAGGAAGTTCTACAGAGATCCTTTTAGTATCTCTGATTGGTTGTCCCTTGCGCGCCAAGTTCATACCTAATGACAAACAGCAGGGCCGTAACCAGACCTTTGCCATATTAGACGAGGCACGATTTTGATAGTGGGTTCTAGGGCATGCCCTACAGAAAATTTTGAAATCTAGAAGCGCTGAATCTCTTTCAAAGATATTTTTCATGAGGGTTTTTTTTTTTTTTGAGAAAAATCAATCTTGATCAACTGGGGATTATTTTCCCAACTAAACAGATTTCGTTTTTAAATTTGCGTAAAAATTTAGATGAGGCACTTTTCCTCGCGGCTCTGCTCCAATTCGTTCGCGGCTCCGAAGCTCTGTCTCTTCCGTTCGCCATAAACAAAGAACTCGCACTCGGTCGCGAATCCCGCCAGCTTCGCAGGCTACGTCTTGCCTCTTGCTAGCTACGGCCCTGCGAACAGAGACACTACTAGGATACTACTACGCAAGCATGGTTGTTATATCGCAATATTGGTCTTGTTTTTGTCATATTTTGCAGGTTCATGTGTAGACTCGCTTAATTACAATCTTGGCGCTGCCTTCACCACCAAAGACAAAGACCATGATTCCCATTCAACCAACTGTGCTGTTGATCATCAAGGCGCGTGGTGGTATAACGCTTGCACACAAACCAATCTTAATGGCGTGTATAACTCCACAGGTCTACCCATTACAGGAATATACTGGTACAAGAGACATAATAGTATAGTCCTTCTTAAAAGAGCTGAAATGAATCTTCAGCTCGTGGGATGACGGGATAGGTGTAATTACTCCGAAAGTAGTGATTTCCTTAGAAATGTTAACGTTACTCTCACTTCGTTCTCGATGGGCAAACCCCGCCATTTACAGGGTTAAAGGGACTATGTCACGGGCATCAGTCGCAAATGTTTGGTCTAAACTTTTTAAATACAGTAGAACCCCGGTAACTCGAACTCGGATAACTCGAACAACCCCGCTAACTCGAACAAACTTCCATTTCCCTTGGATTTGACCCCACTTTTCAGTCATTTTTACTCGGTTAACTCGAACTCGAATAACTCGAAAACCCCGCTAACTCGAACTAAATTTCGTTTCCCTTGAACAAAATTTGGGTCAAATTTACCCCGATAACTCGAATTCCGGTTCTTGCAAGACGCCACGGTTGCCCATTGATTAGAGCAACGAACAGATCACGTATTTGACAGCCATTTCCACTCTTATCATTAGAATGTATGGCCGTGTTAAAGTTTCTGGCAAGATAAGTTCAATTTGCACTGTACTGTATACTGTAGTGCTGAAAAATCAGTTAACTATCAATTATTAACTTGGCAAATTAAGTATTCAATCGACCCCGATAACTCGAAACCCCGCTAACTCGAACTGTTTTTCGTTTCCCTTCAGAGTTCGAGTTACCGGGGTTCTACTGTAAGTGGTAAACAACTTTACCCATGAAAAAAATTATCTTTGAACATTTAACTGAAGATATAACCTTTATTTGGGGATATAAATCAATAAATGTCGATTTTTTGGTGACGCGCGGAAACAGCTTGAAATCAATGGCTAACGTTTTCAACTGAATTGCGATCCATTTCCATCTGAGCGATCCGCAGCCAAACGCGCCTCTATACAGTTAAGTGCTCTTAAATAGCAATTGTTAATAAAAATAGACCATTATTTTTAATTTTCCTGCGACACAAATATAAATGTTGGCTGTTAAAACTTTAGATAATAGACGATATAAATTTCTTCCTTGTCACAACTGAAGAAATCGGCATCTGTTAGTTAAAGTAGTTTCATACACAGGCTTCCCAAGCTCAAAATTCGTCTTTTTGATGTGTTTTTGAGCCTTTCGGGCGGCCGACTCTACATACGTGGTGTATGCGACAGCTTGTGTATATAGAGAAATGTATGGGAAAATCACGGGTTCTCTAAAATCGGGTAAATAACTATCTATTTTGAAATAAAGTTTACCTACCTCAAATGTGTCGCTTACTTGTGTCTTGTGCCGAATTTGGAGTCATTCCGACGCCATTTAGCGAAGTTATTCGAAGTCGTTGTCTCCCCTTCTAAAAAGAAGGAGAGACAACCACTTCGAATAACTTCGCTAAATGGCGTCGGAATGACTCCAAATTCGGCACAAGACACAAGTAAGCGACGCATTTGAGGTAGGTAAACTTTATTTCAAAATATAAATTTATTTACCCGATTTTAGAGAACCCGTGATTTTCCCATACATTTCTCTATATACACAAGCTGTCGCATACACCACGTATGTAGAGTCGGCCGCCCGAAAGGCTCAAAAACACATCAAAAAGACGAATTTTGAGCTTGGGAAGCCTGTGTTTTATATAAAATTTTCATTATTGGCATATCCTCGTAGAGGTATATATAAATTACAAAGGACCAACGGAGATAACGTATTTAATTGAACCTTAATACACCATCGGAACCAGAAAATGTCTCCACCCGTTTGTGAGAGAGGTGTCGGAACATAAGAGGTTAAAAAAATATAGTGTTTGTATGTGGCTGAAACTACGACTAAGCGTCCTCTTACAGGACGTGTCTGTTAGCGGAAGTTTTTGACTGTACTTATAGTGACGAATAGCAACAGAAATAATTTTTATGGTCAAACAGTTTTTAAAACAACTAGCAAGTATTATGTAAAAAATCTGTACTTTCAGTAAATGACCTTTTTCAGTGCAGCTTATGTGATTCATCCATGCCTTTGATAGCGCAGCTTAAGTATTAATTCTTATTTCTAGGTTTGATTCTTGGAAAGATCGATCTTTTAATTAAGGCAAATAAAAATCTTAAGCAATCCACCATGTAACTCACTGGATCCAGTAGTTTGTTTTCTCTTTTCTTGAAATCACAGAAGCTTTCATGTTTGACAGTGATAAATCACTCTTTGCATAGTCAACGCATACACATTTTTATAACACGACTGTTAAATTCTGCATGGTGTATTTCCATTACAATAAGACCATAACGTAAGTTCAAAATCCAGTAGTGTTTATTGTATACGCTTCACTGTCCTTTTGGAAGCATATTTGTCCATGTGTACTTGCAAACCTATATTGGCCTTGTGGTTTTACTAGCAAACAATTACAAATTGATAATAATCTTTTTACCACGTCTTGCTTTTGTTTTAATTTGTTCCTTAGTTTTATTTTTTCATAAGAATGGGTCTCGGTCATTTGTGAAGAACTTCAAAAAAGTAGGTTTCTAATATGACCTGTATATTTTGAGCTTCACCGGCTTTAACTGTGCTATTATTTGTTTTTTACAACGCAGGAAAAAATTGCAAAGTTATAGTAATCTTAATTGTTTCTGTTTATTCTCGGAATGTGTTCAAAATTTGCTCTCAACAGAAGCAGAATATCATTCTCTTTTATAAGTATATTTGTACAAAGATTACAAGCTAATATACTATTTTTCCTTCTGACTTGCAGCTTGAAAGCTTTCACTAAAACAACCAGTACCTAATGGCCTTAGCAATTTGGAACCTCGACAAAACCCTTTGTTAAGCCTCATAAGCTTGATTTTCTCAGTACCAGTCTCATCAAATGTACCAAATTTGTCTTCTTCGTCACTTTCGCTAGAGCGTTCATGCGTATTACACCCAGATGCTTTCGCTTTGCCCTTTTTAGTTCGTTCCGATGCTGGCCGTTCTTTGCAAGACATTTCCGATCGTGACCTTGGTACCTCTGTGCTGTTTGCACACAAAAGATCAGGAGTTATCAAGCTTTTCCTCCTTGTATCTGGTGATCTCATCGGAAGCTCACCTAGCGGCCAGGAAAGAGAGGAAACAAGTTTTCTTCTGCTTCCAGCCCGCGTCGAAAGACGCTGGTTGAAACTAGGATTTTGCTTATTATCTTTCTTAACTAAATGAGGATTTGTTTGCGTGGAGAACTTTCCTTGTAAGCTGTTCTCGTTTTCGTCAATCGCGTTTATCTGCTCGGGCATTACAAGCCGTGATTTGGCACTTAGTTCCGCTTCATCCATCGACATCGATCTAAACCTGGAATCAACAACCTTGCATTCCATGCTCTCGGACTGTCGCTTGTTCTTTAGCACCCGTTTAAAAGCTAAATACCCCATTGTTACCGACGACATTGAGTCCGAAACGTGAGGCTCTTCAGCGGCATTGCGAAGTTTGACAAGGTGCTCTCGTTCGCTCTTCTGTGGTACCGAAGTCGACCGCTGTGGCTCGCTGCTTGAAGAATGGGACCAGCTTTGTGACCTGGGCCGCAAGAGCAAGGGATTTTGCAAGTGATCTCGACTCTTTGAACTATGGGCTGATGCAACCCCTCCTTCAAACGGCTTTAGCTTTGGTTCTGTGTGTCTCCTTCTCAAGTCCCCTATTAGTCCGCTTTCAGTTTCGGCCCTTCGTAATAGTCTAGGCTGTTTCATTGGAGCAGCCGCCTCCTTTTCTTTCCTTCTGTTGTCGCTCGCACGAATTCCTACATTTTGCTCTGCGCCTAGTTTTGAAGCTGCGGACTGATTTTTCGCCAGTCTCTCCTGATTCTCTTTGATCACGTAAAGTGGTTCAAATACACGATGAATAGATTTCAGTTCGTTCCATACTTTGACTTTCTCGTGATAGTTCGACTTGATACTCCTGTGTTTTTCTCGTTCTATTTTGGTGCTTATCTCGTCCAAGCGGACCTGTGTTGCCCGCGCGATGCGAATGGAGTCTGTATTTCGATGAAGATTTTTCTTGTGCATGCTTTCGCTTACTCCTTGCTATAACTCTGTTGTGGATGTTTTCCATTCACCATTTGCATGTACAAATGTACAAGCCATTGCTTGATTGTTTTGTTTTGTTTGTATAAGAATTCACATTTCCTCGCTTAATGTGCTTTTGAGTAGTCTATGAAAAGCGTTTACTACTTAGAAACTTTTCGGCTAACCTTTTAACAACTTGTCCTTTGCAAAAGGCTGAATCAGGCACACTAGAATTTTGCAAAATAACGTCTGAAAATGCAGCATAATTTCAAGTGGAATGCTCTCTTCCGCAAGGTTTATCGTACACAATTACTTTATTTGTGGAACTAATTGATTACAAGAGAAGTCATCCTTGTATGGACTCAAAGCTAATTAGGTTTAAAAGCATTGTTTCACGGGAATAGCAATAGCAGTAAGCAATTAGCGAAAACCATGAATGAACCGACTGCGCATGTCAGCGATAACAGCAATACAATAGTACCATAATGATTTCAGCTGCATAGTTAAGATTTGGCTTACAATAGGAACTTACGATTATGTCATGGCTGCAAGCAAAATTCGGTAATCGCACACAGCTTGGTTCGATATTCGTAATTATGGCTGTAGTCCTATTCCCTAATAATAATAAATATAAAAAGCGATTTCAATAGAGATTCTTCGATTAGAACACAAAGTAATTTTATGCCAGTTAATAAACATCAGATAATGAACGTTGTTATGGTGATTGGTATGTTGTGTTCCTCTATTGTTTACGCGATGAAAAGAAATCTTGTAGTCCAGTGTGCCTTTTATCAGCTTAGCAAACATAATTATTGGTGCTTTTCGTCAATGTAACAAAAACCGTTTATTTGCATGATGAAAAACATCAGAAAACTATCAGATTAATAGAGCTGACAGAAAGAAACGTTTTACAACGATTTTCTTATGGGCACAAATATAGCGGCCATCAGTAATTTGTACAATACGTAACGTAAATTGGTTCTACCACATCAACATCATTTGCTTTGTCAAAGCTAATTGGATGTCACTTCTAGTTATCTCATCTGAAAATTGAGGCCCCCAAGCTCTTCAATTTATTATCGTACTTGAAGGGAAAAGAACTATTTTACAATAATGATTGCTGTTGTTCTAGTTGCGTTTTGTGCTATGTACCAGGCTGAAACGAAAATTGTCCGTTCTTTGTTTCCTAGTCTTTTTACTGACATGTGGTATAAGTTTTAATATACCGTGTAATTAGTTTGAGAAATCGGTGGTGTTTGACTGAGGGCCACTTTACATGAGAGCCGAGATGAGTTTCATCCCGGGATGGTTGTTGTATCATCCCAGGATGAAAAAATTTTCATTTTACGTGAGCGTGTTCATCCCGGGATGCCGGGATGCCGGGACGTAGGTCGTCCCGCCCGAGTTGAATTCATCTCGCCCGTGCGTGATTACATTATATTTCATCCCGGAAAGACTGTTTACATGCATGCATGCATCACGTTTCATCTCGGGATGACATTTCATCCCGGTGCTTAGGACAGGGATGAAATCGTCCCGGGAAGAGTTCATCAATCAATCAATCAATCAATCAATCAAACTTTATTTATAGAGGGTTACACGTAATAGTTTTACAACTAATAAATTTGTGGCCCTCTCTAATGTACTAAAAAATTAAGAATCTACTATAAACAATAATCTAATTTAAAATTTAGTTAAAACCTAATTTAAAATCGAAATGTAAGCTAAAAATTTAAAAACTAATCTACAATATTGATCCAAAGGTAATTATTACTAAATAACACAATCTAAAAGTTATTATCTAAAAAAAGGAGTAAAAATATTATTCTTGAGCTGACTTAATTTAAAATATTTATACAAAGCATTCCTAAGGATATTTACAGATGAAGAGGTGCGTAACCTAAGGGGGAGGTGATTCCAGCATTTACTAGTCGTTGCGGAAAACGTGCGACCTCCCTCTTTCACTCTATTAAATTTCGTTGGTAAAATGGTAAAATTAGCGCCCCGTGTATTCCTATTGTGCTGGCTGTTATTAAGTCTTAATAGGTCGTTTATGTATAACGGGCAAGCACCCATGATCCTTTGGTGAGCAATAGTGCACCTTTTTATATCAGCCTCGATGTAGTAAGGTATCCATCCTATCCATACATGATTTCGGGACGAAATCATGTATCATCATGTAGACAGCAACTAGAAAATGACCAGACACCTATATGAATTCATCCCGGGGTGAAAGTCATCCCGGGACGAAAACTCTCACGTAAAGAGGCCTGAGTAATAAGGCCAATCCAAGGGAAAGGCTTTGGTTCGAGTTTTCGAGAAATCGGGGGAATGTACTACAGTAAAATCCCATTTCCTCGAACTACCAATGAAGCTAAAAATTGGTTCGAGAAGCACAGAAATTCGCAGGTAAAATAGCAGTGTTTAACTGAGTGAAGCAAATCTAACGGAAATGACTTTTGATTGGAGTTATCGAGGGTTCGAGAAGAATGGCGGGGAGACATTTGTCTAAGAAGGCTTCATGAGAATCGTTCCTTATTCCCAAGATCTCTACAATCCTGACTAAAAGATTTAAGGACTCTCCACTTATGCTCAGCCAAAGTTGTCTCAAAAAGGTAATTTAGGGCCTCTTTACATGAGAGTTTTCGTCCCGGGATGACTTTCGTCCCGGGATGAATTCATCTCGGTGTCTGGTCATTTTCTTGTTGCTGTTTACATGATGATACATGATTTCGTCCCGGCATGAACTCATCCCGGGACGATTTCATCCCGGGATGAAACACCGAGTTGAAATGTCATCCCGGGATGAAACGTGACGAGAAACGTCATGTAAACAGTCTTTCCGGGATGAAATATAAAGTAATGTAAGCACGGGCGAGATGAATTCAACTCGGGCGGGACGACTTACGTCCCAGCATCCCGGGATGAACACGCTCATGTAAAATGAAATTTTTTTCATCCCGGGATGAAACTCAACTCGGCTTTCATGTAAAGAGACCCTTAGGGCCTCTTTACATAAGAGTTTTCGTCCCGGGATGACTTTCGTCCCGGGATGAATTCATCTCGGTGTCTTGTCATTTTCCTGTTGCTGTTTACATGATGATACATGATTTCGTCCCGGGATGAGTTCATCCCGGGATGAAACACTGGGATGAAACGTGACGAAAAACCCCATGTAAACAGTCTTTCCGGGATGAAATATAATATAATATAATGTAAGCACGGGCGAGATGAATTCAACTCGGGCGGGACGACTTACGTCCCAGTATCCCGGAAACACGCTCATGTAATAAATGAATTTTTTTTCACCCCGGGACGAAATTCATCCTGGGATGAAACTCATCTCGGCTCTCATGTAAAGAGGCCCTAAGACATGTTTGACTCCTGGGATACATGAGAAATTTTTCAGGGGGGGGGGGGTAATAAATTGTATTGCTGTTTTCCCTGGCGCAGACCAGAAGGATCGTGGACTGTGGGGACCAGAATGATTGTTTTCATATCGGAACGGACAATTTAAAAGTGTCCCAAAAGATTTAGCCAGGATTGAAGACTCAGGGCATGTCTGTGACAAACTCGTTCGAAGGTCCCTTTCTTTTGGCCTGAACAAACGCTTAGTTAATGCTTTAGCTCTGCTATTGATGTTTTCGATTTACTACTTTAAGGTCATAAAGATAAGCACTTTGTCGGAACTTGCCCCAAAGTAAGAAAACAAATTTGAAGTGGAAAGCGACGTTCAGTCAGTTGCGTGATCTTTGCACACCGAGACACTAGACATAAATAAACAAACCGGCAACACTGCTTGGGAGGGAATGTGTCTGTTGCGTCTTTAAGTATTGTTTAACATATATCAAGTTAACCTAGTTGGCACGAATAGTGGATGGAACACAAGCGAGTGGAACATCCTAGACTGTCTTACCAGGCTTTGCAAACAAAGTGCAGACCTTTTAACTTGCTATTCTCGGCTGCCCGTGCCTCAACTAACAGTTTAAAAAATCCAAACGACTGAGTAGCAGAGGAACGAAGGAGCCCACTGGCGTAGCGCGGGAAGCAAATAAGAATGCATAAAAGAAATATTCACAGAAACACAGACTCCATTCGGCATAGCGCCCGGGCATCACAGGTACGCTTGGAAGAAATAAGCGACAAAATCGAGAGAGAAAAGCACAAGATTATCAAATCGAGCCACCACGAGAGAGCCAAAGTGTTGACCGAGCTTAAGTCGATCCATCGTGTGTTTGAGCCCCGGCTGGAAGTAATCAAAGAGATTCAGGAAAGGCTGCTGTCCGCGGCTTCAAAAGACGACACATCAGCACAAAATGGGAGAAACGGTGCGGGTGGCGATTTGGCCGAATCTGTGGAACGGCCAAGATCGTTACAAGGAACTAAAACTCAATTCGTAACCTCTGCTACCAGACGGAGACACACAGAGCCAAAAATGTGGCGACCCTTTGGGGAAAGAATGCCTGCATTAGCAAATTGTCCTAGTCAAGCTGACTTGGAAAATCCTCCGCTCTCTCCCCTCCAGAGATCGTACCGCTGGTGTCAGTCACCGAACGAGCCAGAGGGACCACGTTTGTCAGTCCAGATCGAGCGGGAATACCTGGCCAAGCTTCGAAATGCGGCGGAGAAACCTTGTGTTTCTGATTCAATGTCGTCGGTTTCTATGGGATATATTGCTTTTAAACGTGCTCTGAAAGACAAACGACGATCTGAATGCCTGGATCGCAAGTTTGTTGATCCCAGGTTTAAATCAGTGTTTCTGGATTCGGTGGAACTTAGCACTATCCCGGAGGACACAGACTGGATAAAAGAAAACAGTGACTTTGTAAACTCTCATCTAGTTAAGAAAGATAATCGTGAATTTAACGGGCGTCTACCTATGCCGATTAGCAAGCACCATAGTTTATCCTCTCTGGCATGGCCGAGGGATGACCTCCCTATGGGATCGCCCGCAGCAAGAAGGAACCTGCTAAAACCAGATCTTTTGTGTGCAAAAAACACTGAAATAACAGCGTTGAAACCAGAAAGACGTAAAACAAACCAGGCTTCTGGGAGCATTGCACGAGGCTGCTCCGGTGTAAGCGAGGAAGAAATATTCCGGACATTTGATGAAAATCCAAAAAAGAAAATACCGTTCTCCGGCAACAGGCATACCAGACTTCGCAACTGTGCTGCGACATTGCTTAGGCCGTTGGGAACTGGGTGCTTTAGTGAAAGCTTTCAAGCTGTAAGTCAGGTAGAAAAATACAAATAAAAATAACTTGCTTTCATCAAACGAGTTGTTCCATCAGTCGCTTCGCATTCTGCCCTTGTCGAGTGTTATAAAACCTAACAATTTGATGTCATTTTGATGCCATGACCTTGGGAGGCAGTAAGAGTTTGTACACGATCTATCCAGACGTGAAAAAATACACTTTTTTTTTTGTTTTTAGAAAATTTGCACCCCGTAAAGCTCCTTTAACGCTCACTTTCTATAACTCGAACACAAATTGAATAGTGTTCTTGGGTGGGTCAGATTTCAAATCCGTTTTAGCGAATTTGTCGGATAATCCACCTGAAGATCTGGATAGAGAAAATAACAATCCTCAACAAAAACAACAACAATCGCGGTTCTTCTTTTCTGTTGAAATATGACATAACAAGAGCTTTTGGATAACCGAAGTAGACGCGTGATTTTAATTTTTTTTCTTGCATTGTTTTCTTACTAAGAAAAGAGAAAACATTTTGTAGAAACACTCGTAAAAGATTGGACTCGTTGTCTCTTTAACTCGATAGAGACAGATTTTTTTTCTATTTCTTTAATATAATATATTAAATTTTGTGTTGTCGTCGTTGGAGATAGACGAATCCTAACCAAATGATTGATCTGACTAAATCGTCTGAACATTCGATATTTAGACGACTACTCGACAAATGATAATCTGTCTGCACTCAATTTGTCTGCGTGCAAATCTAGGAAGTCTAAAGGAGGGATAATTCGCCTTTGATGGATAATCCAGCACTAAATTGAATAAATTGCCGTCAAAATTATTCAAACTTTGTCTATTGGTTGTTTATCTTATGAAGGGAACTTAAATTTTGAAACAAAAAGGGGTCCAGCTATTCGATAAGAAGCTGGAGGGCCTTGTATATGCCCCATAATTCCTTACAATATCAGCTTCCAAAATCGTTTTTATTTGAATAGTTGACTCTGCGTTTCGTTAGAGTAGAATAAAAGGGAGAAAGCAAAACGTGAAAGGTAACAATAGATGTACTGCACCGTCGTCAAGGAACAAGTTCATTGATGTTTCACGATAATTGCACGCATTTCAACTTGCTCCTAGCATGCAATGCTCGATCGCGAGGCCACAATTATTGTACTGTTTAAGTTTACGCTTCCCGTGGTTTTGTTTATCTTTCTGCAATATAAATTAGTCTGTATTCGTTTTAAAGAGAGAAGGTGATTGGTGGAATCAATAACCCATACTCGTGGTTTGCGAATAAAAAGACTGTTTTTCTTTTTCCGCGAGCTGATCCGTATAGAAAAAAAAAAACTAAAAAAGCACGTGTGTATCTGTGCGACTACTTATGGGGCAGTTTTAAGGGACAATGATGAAAAACTGACTATTATTTGGGCGTTTGATATATAAGAACAGTTATTGTTTTGAAATGATGTTGAAAACAAAAATGTCATGAAAGAGGAATTGGAGAGAATAAGTGCCAGAGCCAGCGTAGATAAAGCTCAAGATTAAATCGTATTGAACACATAAACCGATTGATTAGCTACTGAAAACTCGTGCCATGAATAGGCGCATGAGAGAGGCGAGATGGCTTGAAAGATCGTGCTAATTGGATTCTTGATTCAAAGGTCCGAGTTCGAGCCCTGGCCGGGGTCGTTTCTTGGGTAAGACACCACCGAGTGCCCCCCTCTAGATCTACACCCAGGAATAAATGGGTACCACAAATTGTACTCGAGAGGAGTCACTGTACTGCACTCAAAGTAGTTTCGTGCTCAAGACGCTGTAGTCAAGTGCAGGCGCCAACGAGCCAGTCCCCAGGAATTAGAACCAACTTAGCGAGCATTTGACAGTATTTATGGAAGATAAAGAAGGCTCGCCATAAATAGCGACCTAAAATGTTGAATAATCGTTGTGTATCTTAACACTAGACGTAAATAAAGCTCATCAACGGCAGCTTACAATCTTTGGCACAGACGGTTAATCACATTAGTCACAATGTTAAGCTTTAATCTTTTCGGTCCAAGGGAGACAGCACTAAAAAGAAAAAAAAAAGGGTAGTTATAAAATAAAATAAGGAAACGGTATTTGTAGAATTTAAAAAAATGGCCAATTTCATGCGGAGTTTTTTTAAATCAGCGTTTTCTGTTCGAGCTAAAAGTCCAGTCCACTGACTTAGCGTTATAATTGGTAATTGATAATTAAATGCCTTCTCACATTAGTCAGCCATATGTTAGAGCTTACACCGGCGTTTTATAGCCGCAGGGGTTGTCACAACTTGCCAATATGTAAACAAATTATTTAATTTCAAAAACAAAAGTTCAATTATTGCAGCTTGTTAAGTTACAGACTGACAGGAAGTGCACGCTGAGGGAAAATATTTCTGCGTTTTAGCTAGCTAGGATAGAAAAGCTACTGCGTGCGCACTGTTTATGTAAATAGCGCGAGCTCTAAAGCCAGCGCCTCAAAAAGAGGGAATGCAATGTTCAGAGTGTGGCGTCGTTTCTTCTAATATCTAATTTCGTTGAATAGAGGCTTCACTCTTCAGCACCACATGTCATGTTCATTTTCCAAGCGTAAGGTCAATTGTGATCAATCCATATAAGGGCAAACCAGACTGTTTTGTTTTTCTCGCCGGGCACGCGGGTGGGGTCGAGTTGGGAAGACTGGGGAGGAGTCAGCGTGGATGAGCAAAAGATGAACTTTTATTTTACAGTAAATAGAAACCGACGAAAATTCTTTGTTGCAAAAAAATAAGACGAGAAACAACTCAAACGTGCTGAAAGATTGCCGAACGATAGTAGAGCACTTAAATTATATAACAAATGACGAATGCGTCAATGGTGAATGCGTCAATGCTATAAATAACGACAAATGTTTCCGTCGGAAGTCAACTTGAAAGGTTTTTATGTAGGTACGAAATGGACGGCTAAAATAAATAAATGTGAGCAGCCTTAATGAAGAGGAAAATTCGTTGTTCACACGATTTAAAAATTAAAGTTATTGCGCGTAACGAAGCAAAATATTTTTCAAGAAAATATTTTTACCATTTTATACCGCCCCCAGAGACGTCGTTCATCTCAGTTTTCGGTTTGGACATCTTGTTATCACAAATAAAAAACTTGACCTTGAAAAATTTGCGTGAAGTCGGGGCTACAATCTTTTTAGCGTGTAGATTCGATAAATGAAAAGAAAATTTCAAAGAAAAGCCCAAATCGCGGCGAGGATTTGACGTAGAAATAGGAAAAACGATCTTATTGAACAACAAGATGTTAAAGAACTTTGCGTCAGACTTGAATAAACGCCTAAAGCTTTTACATCCCACCGGGCTTATCATAATGTTTTTCGCTAAGTGTCATTAACAAAAATTTGCGTTTTCAATTCGAATGCGAATCTTGCCTTGTCAAGAGCAAAGTACAATCGGGTAAATAAAAAGCAATCAAACGCTGTTTTGTGTATTTAAGAGAGAGGAATACATTAAATTAAACGTCACTTTATTTGCGCTCTTGGTGGGTAATTTTAACACTGAAAATGCGTTTTGCACCCAATTACACGAGAGGATTCTGGCACCCACTGAGCGCGAATTTTGCACTATATGAACAACTCACTGTTCTACCTTAACATTTTATGATCTGTTAATACAAGCATTTGATCAGCTTACGAAGTGTGGCGGCCGGAACCCAAACAAACATAGAAATACGGGTCATGCTTGGGGTCATGAGCGATAGATGTTGCCTGTCATAATTGTGAATAATTGTAATTCACAGAATTCTTTGTGGTGTTTGATTTCGACTCGTCGACTCCGTATAAAGAGAAACTTCGGCTAGTTCGGGCTTATGTAGTCGCAAAAGCACGCCTGTTGATCTATAACAAAATTGCCAAGCTTTTCAACCAGATTCCCATGATAAAGAGCGTCTTTGGTGCCTTAAAAACCGAGAAACACTTGTCAGGAACAACAACAAGCAACGCTGGTGTTGTTTTTTTTTATGCCCGTGCAAACAGTTTTGGAAACAAGTTACATATAGTCCACACAGGTTTAAAAGCGCGTGTGATGTAAAACAGCGACACATTGGCGCTGGCTGAGAATGAGCACGATTTCATCCTAAACGTCAATTTGGCAAACAAAGATATGGAAAACTCAGACGCGAACTTCAAACAGAAAACCAAACATAAAACAGAGAAAACTTTCGAGGAGCTGGTAGAAGAATCAATTCGTCTGCCGTCGTTGAGTCCTTCGGGTCACCTTCCAATGAGTATGACAGAAATACTGCGCAGCTCGCAAAAAAGTAAGGACATTTCTACAAAACTGCCTCAGATACACAGCGGAAAAGTTCAACTGGTGACTAGGGGCGATGGAATAGCGGGCGACAGAAAGCGAAGAAGGGGGCATAAAACAAAAGTACATCATCGTCCTGATCGACCTTCGCCTGAAGCCCCGTCGGATAACGTTAATAGTGTACGCGTGACGGTCGCCAAGCCGCCAGCAAGCTTAACAGACAATAACCACGCAAGGGCGTCAGCGCACACGGAACAAGCTCACTGGAAGAAAAAACTGCATAAACGGCAAAGTAAAAGACGTATTGCCGAGGAAACGGACCCACTAAACGTATCAATAACAATTTCAGGCTACTACAACGGGTACAGAATATAAAACAGACGTGTAGAAAGTAAACAATAATATTGAACGACAAAAACAACATATGCTCAAAGAATACAAAAGAGTCTTCGTTAATTCTTTCTTCGTTCACCCTCGTGGAGTCTGGAGTATTTTACATCGACCGTTATTTGCGACGAAATGGTGCGAAAAAAGGGATTATGATCCGCATGGTATAGAAGCTACCTATCATTGCGAATTTCCAACGAAGTTATAGAGTAAACTAGAAACTATAAGAAACTGCATAAAGATTGAGTTCTCTCGAGACCATAGCAACTGTGCTTAACGAGAATGCACTTTCATATAATGTTAGCATGACCTATTCCTGCTTGATATCTTTATTATATATCTCAACTTCTGACATTAACACAAGTAGTTTCGTAGCAAGTATATCGTACAATGTTATGACGTTAAGGGGAAGCGAGGCTGGTGTAATTTTCCCCAGCCTTACAATTTGGGTTTTGCCATGTCTCAGTTCGTTTGAACCGCGAAGCCACGCAAGCGAACTGAGTAAAGTTACTGTTATCAGTAATACAGAGATTGACCTCTCAATTTTTGGATTTTGAAGATTCGATTTCTTAAAAAGACGACTTGAATTCCATTCTAGAAGTTCGAAGGATCCAGGTATTCAAGATAAAAATTTTTAACTTAGGACGCATGCAGGGAGAGTTCAGCCTCTATGGAAAAAGGAAGTGAACCTTTTAGCTAATTTAGCCCTAATTTATAGAGACAAAGGTTTTCAGTAAGAATGAGACATGCATTTTATCCTCGATAAAAAAAGGCTTATGAATTCTCAGGTTATTTGAACGTTTAATCTAATTTAGAACAAAGGTACTTAGTTGAAGTAATTGTACGATATTTTAATTAAAATTAATTAAATAAGCACATTACACATGTAAATTATCGATACCTTTAAAAAGGTTACCAGAGAACAAAACAAATTTTTAAATTATAAAATTATTAATTGCACAATAGTGATAAAATATTCTTGAAGATATCGTGTATTTAGAAAAAGATTTTTGGGAAGATTATTTAGAATAATTCCAAGATAAAATCAGTTCTTGGAGATGTTATCTCCGTACTCGAGAAATTTTAATATGCATAACGCTTTATCAGTACAAGAAGCTAAAAGGCTCGTGCTACTAAAAGCATTCTGGGGTATCAGTTTCTATTTGTTTTAGTTTTTAAATACATGTCCCATATACCGCAATTATGATTAGATTCAAATAAAAGTAAATCAAGTGAATATCTGACTTTCTTGCAATCCTGTGTGAATCCATTGACCGATTTTGAAACAAAATTTATCAGCAAAACGATGAAGTCTTTCGTCTCCTCCCGCAGCCTGCGAAAGCCGGCCTTTTTTATTATTTATTTTATTTAGGTTTATTTCGGTCTTTTGCAAAGTGCTAGCAAAGACTAGAGTTTCAGATTAAGCTGCCTACGCGTTGCGAAATGCAAACGGGATTTTAGATTTCCGGTTTCTTTTGTTTGTGTGGTATTCCTTGTTGCACAAACAATTAAGCATAGCATCAAAAAAAGCCAATCCTTACGTTAAAGAAACCTGTAACCGTGACCTGGAGTGAAGCCAACCAATGACTCATTTCACTAAATCGGAATGTCGATTATCGGTTTTAAAGACGAGATAATTTTCTTTGCCAGGTGTCTATGACAACAAATGAGTTTTTAAGTGGCGTATTGACCAGAGACAAAGTCCGTAAGCCATGTTTTCCATAAACAAAGAGATGACAAGAATGTTTGGGGTCTCAACGTAATCAATCCCGTTCACCGTATCGATAAAAAACAATTTGACAGACATTCCCTACTGTGTGGCTTGTTTTTAAATTTACCTACAGTCTTTGCGAGCAATTTTGCCTAAGGCGAATTTCACTTGATAATGGTAACTGTATTCGTGACTGTTATATATCATATATTATTGTATTAGTTTTGTCAATGGTCACACGCCACATTCTTTCTGATCAACACACCGTTACAAATCTCCTTATTTTACCAGGGAGGGGTGGGGTAGGGGACTTCTGTATGAAAGATACGGGGATGCCCATAAGCCGGTATAAATTACGGGAAAAACCAGATTGATTTCAAGGCTGGTACAACGGCAGAAAGGCAAGCTTTATTGGCCAAATATTTCAACAAGCAGAGCTATTCTTCTTCAGGGCCAGTACTATATCAATCTGGTTTTATTAACACTTCAAGGAGTGACGTCTGGTACGAGCATTTCTTAAACAAGAGATCCGGCAGCAGATTAGCCAAGCGGTTTTACTCTTTGTTGCGTGGTCTCCTGAATCCAAACCGTTTTTATAAATTACGAACTTTGCAGTCTGCACTTAACGTTTTATGGACAGAACGCCAATAATATGTTTGTAACTTAAATCCAATTTCTTTTTGGTATTGTTGTCGTTGTTGTTTGGGGTTATATATACTGGGAAGAATTTTTTTTTTAAAATAAAAAGGTTCCATGTTGCCGGTCTAGACTGATAAGATATGAAAATAGTATCTTACAGGGGTCAAAAAAAAAAAACTTGAACCACTCCCAGATTGGTCTCATTTAGAGGGTTTATTGAAATGTTCCGACAACGATCCTCATTGCTTTCATATAAGGGTTCCCTCGTAAGCCGAAGAATGTCTAGCCAGCCACTGCATTGCATTTTCTATCTTAAACATCTTAAGTGTGTGGTATCGGTGTTAACCCTCGGACGTACATGCAAACTCAGACCCCCATGATTTTGATGTAAGATCATGCCAGAATGCTTATGGAATGTAAAAATAAACTAATCTTACAACCCTGTCTCAAATAAGGGACCGTTTATTTTTTATGGGGTGGGGGGGGGGGGGGGCTGGTGGGATTTGACAGACAGTCACTGTTATATATAATGCTTCCCCCCTTCTTCATCGGAAATTTTCTCCTTGCCCCCCTCGAATTCCAATTTTCTTTTTGATGACTCCCCCCGCCCAAAAAAAAATTATCAAGTGAAATTAAAGAATGTATTAGTTGTTCAGTGATAATAACAGACAACTACGATCCTCCATAAAGCTGATATTGCCTTGACTGTTTATTGTGGATGTTGTTTGAAAGTTTTGGGTTGACCGCATTTGTAACCAATATGCTGTTGAGCTGAGTTAATATCAAAGTAGGGGTACATAACAAAGTAGGGGGATCCGGGGGCATGCTCCCCCGGGAAAATTTGAATTTTCAGAACCACAGGAATGTTATTTTAGGATTTTAGGCATTTTAACTATTACAGAAGCCCTTATTACAACACTTAAAAGTATAATAATTATTTTCAGTGACTCCCCCCCCTTACTGACCATATTTTTCTGCCTGCCCCCCCTTTGAAGCCATATTTTTTCACTGGCCCCCGCCCCCCCCCCCCCCCCAATGACGGCCGGTCGGCGGGCGAGCGCGCCACCAGGCGAGAGACAAAGAGGGCGTGAAGCAGACGAGGAGCGAGACGGACGAGGCGGGACACAACCGCAAGGGAGGAAGAGCACGAAGGAGAGAGACCCAGCAGGGGGGGGGGGGGGCCCCGACGGGGAGAAGAGGCGGGAACAAACCGCTCGTAGATTGTATACGCCACTTGATCCGGGACCCGAGAGGCGTATTTTCCGTATGTCACCCTTGCGAGTGGCATATCGCTCATGGACGTCACGAATTCCCGCCTTTTTCCATTTTGTTGAATGTACTTGGTTTCTTGCCGTCGTGCACCCTATAGCTGTAGGTTCGGAAATCTTAGGACGGCTGAGACAATCATCAGAAAAATTACACATTGGTCAAAAACGTTCGATTGATCTTCGGACAATCTTCGGAAAATGTAGTAATGCTTGATTTATGCCAAATAATATCATTTTTCCGGCGAAATATTCGAGCCGTTTTCCATAAACAATCATGCAATAACTAAAATTAAGCAACTTTATGCTAAAATTGAACTACCCTGCCATTTATTAGAAAAATATCTTCATTATGAAAAAAAAAAAAATGATTTATTTATGAAAGTGGAGGATTTAATTTCTACTTTTTTATCTCGGCAATTAAAACTCGATCATTCTATGAATACAACATGGATTATCTCAGATTAGGTGGTAAGTGAGGCTACTTTAGCCTAGTTTCCGGAGATAGCCAGATTCTAATGTCACGAAACATTCGAGAAAAACTGAATTTTGAAAACGATAATAGCTTTTCTCGGTTTTAAACTAGTTTAATGCCTTGCTTAATTTACGATAAGAATTTAAAACAATGCAAAGAAATAAATGAAAATAATAGGTCTCAAAACTGGCTGAATTAAATAAAGGTTAACCCAAGAAGATCAATTAAGGTCAGACTTAAAAGAGAATTTCACCGCTGAAGAATGTTAATTCGCGATTCTTTAATATTTAATACAAAACATCGTCAAATTACCTGGGATTCCGCTTTACGTTAAAAATACCATTGTAATATGTTAAAAAAAAGCGATAATCGTAATTCCAGACCGAGATACGAAATATAATTGGCTTAACATTATCGTTTTAGCTTTTTTGTAGCGAGAGACAATATTTTGCGTCCGAGCTGAACGGGTAAAACTAATGTTTTGGAATAGTGATTTACTACAAATCTCGGATTGAAAACAATTTTTAAGAACAAAGTTGTCATATTAATAATTCTAGCTTGCTCGAAGACGAGAGATATTTCTGGCTTTAAAGCCTATGAAGTAAAAATTAAGTCTGCCCAAATATTTGGTTTTTATTGACCAGTAGCTATTTCATTTTTTTTAACCGCAACGATCGCATTTGGTGACTAAAGCGCGGGCGGCCAAAATGGCCAACTTCGACCAGTTGTGACTTATTTATATTTAAACCCGGCGTATCACACCAAACGAAATCGAACAAATTTTTCATCGAACTCAATCGAACGAAATCGAATCGAATCGAACGATTAAATTCGATTTTGTTCAGTCTTCGAACGATCGAAATCGGACAACAATTTTTTTTTGTGAATTCGATTTCCGAACCAAATCGAACGAAATCGAATTAAGCGTTCGATTAAGTTCGAAAATCGAACTTGTACCTAAAATTTAATATAACGAAATTGGAACCTAGCGAGCAAGTAAAAAGTTTTAAATGATTATTCCTTAAATGGTATTGGAATAAGTGACTGGACACGGTATCGTATAATCTTTGTCTTTTAGGGACGGACCATTATTTTCTTTTCTTTTCTTTTTACCCGGGCATTTATCCCCGTAATCATCAAATGAAGGAAAACTGAACATTCGCTCGATTCAGATCATATCGTCATACGACGTAAGCCGTTCGCTTTGGTGTCGTTCGACGACCGAACTAAATCGAACGTCATCGGACTTTATCGAACGTTCGATTTGGTTCGATTTGCTTTTTTTTGTGAGTTTGATTTCGTTCGATGACCGAACAAAATCGAATTTAATCGTTCGATTAAGTTCGATTGCGTTCGATTGCAAGCTGAAGTCAAATAATACAAAAATAAAAAACTATTTGGAATTATAAAAAAAGCCTTCCTAAAAAGCTGACTTTTAAGTTTTGAAAAATACTTCTACTGTGGCAGACATAAAATGATTGCTTCTAATGATGTCAATTTTTGCCACCAATCTTCTATTTTAGTTTTACGTTCAAATGTCTTTCAGCTGCTTGCACGTGCACCCTCATCTCTGACTCGTCCCCAGTCGTCTTCATATAGCAGGCGGAAAAGGGAGAAGTACGCGCGCGAGGTGGGGGAGCAGGGGGGGGGGGGGACCTTGCGCTCCCTTTCTCGGTACCCTCGTCCTCCTGCGCTGTATGCAGACGACTTGGGACGAGTCAGTCCTCATTCAGTAGATGCATGGGATGCTATATGCGGCTACGTTTACACGGGACCGGAACGGAACCGCTTCGAACCGAACCAGACTGGATCGACTTCTGTTTACATGAAACCATTAGTAACCGATCCAAAACGGTTCTAAACGCATTAACGGTTTCATGTACTTTCAAATATTTGTTACTTCATTGAGGGTTTTTTTGGAAGCGGTCCGTTCCGGATCCAAAACTGGACCTACAGAACAATGAGCCCAGTTTTGGATCTGTTTGGATCCGTTTCGGACCGGTTCCAGAACGATCTCGGGTGAACATAAGGCCCATTTTAGGCCGGATCCATTTGCATGTCGCATGTCACAGTAAACATAGCTTGCGGGCTGCAGGTATTTATATATATATTTTTGGCAATCATTCTTTTTCTAAAAATGACGTTAAGGTGTTGTCGTTGATGTTGTGGTCATCCAGTGTAAAAGAATTTGACTTCGTGGCAACTCCAAGGACAAAATGCTGTACTGTCCAATACAGACTATCTGAGTGGGAAAGGTAGCCTTTGTCTTCAAAAAGCCATTACCGCTTGAATTCTAATGGCTATAATTACGTTCTTAGCTTAGGCAAACAAAAGAAGTACACAGATGGCGACGAAAGGCTAATCAATTTAGGTTCCTCATTTCCTATAGAAAGGTTTGTACAGCTAGCGCTGCTGTAGAAAGAAATGGAATTAGTTTTTGGGAAAAGATTTGTATGTGTCTTAAACCTTTCTTCTTAACAATGCTTTCTCACGAGATTGTTTGACAAAAATTCCGTACGCCTTTTAAAAAAGTCGTTAGCATAGCAGTGCCTATACAATTTTCATTGTCTTAATGAAATACGGTGGATAATGTACTATCAGTACAGCAAAGTACATAACAATAGAGCCTCTCTACTATTATGATACTCATCAATTGTTATGCAGTCTTAACGTGTCCCTAATTGGACACGTGGTATCTTGTTTACCGTAGTAATAAATCGCGTAATGACTGCAAAGTGGATATGTTCATCGACAAATAAAGCGGAGAGAAGGAGACGCAAAACTACGTTTTAAGAAATACTGAGTCAATTTTAAACTTTCAAGAGATGATTCCGAAGTTTTTCAGTGGCGAATACGTTAATACTCCCTCGAGATTGGGACAGAAGGCAACCGAAGACTCGTTTCAAACACAGAAAGAGCTTTACACAATTTATCTCCAAGAGGCGAGGTTAAGACGAGAGCTTGAAACTCCGATAGACGATGACAAACCAAATCCACTCAGAACGTACCGAAGAATGGAACACGAACTAGCCGAACGCAGAAAATTTTTCTCGTTTAATGGCCGGACAAGATGCATGTCGCTACCAAGTATTTTCGACCCTGGCCTACAAGCACAAAAGCAACAAACAGCCAGAACACTGAAATGCGAAACAACGATGTCTCAACACGCACCTACGATAAAGGAGCCTTTATTTAGGACGCGAGCAACTTCGACATTGCAAGAATTGGCTCAGAGCTTGCGAGATATTAGCGACGCTAAGAAGTCGGGCACAGGCTTGCGGGCAACAGCTTCGTGCCCGGCCGATGGCGCGGCGAGAAAAACTAAGCATCGTCCACCGATGACTAGAAGAACAAAGTCCGAATTACCTCGCACGTCACAACAACGATGGAAGATAGCTATACATAAACGGTCATCGACGTTAATCTAAATGTAAAGACTCCCCTAGAGGACAAAAATATGTCGACTGACACTGCTGTTTATGATGGTTAAAAAGAGACAGAATAAAAGCATATGATTAAGTCTAGGCACGGTCACCAAGTAGCTAATACTGCCAGAGCTCATCCAGGTTTATGTAGCGTTGAGCGCCTAAGAGTATTTTTTTTTATCTCACAGCATGGGTTGCTGGTCCATCGCAGGGAAATGTATATAAACAGTGGGTCAAAGTAGTAGAGAAATTAAGTAATATTACCCTATCCCCACTGCCGATGTCAAAATGAAGGCACAAAATTCTATTGCATGCGTAATATCGTAAGAAATAATAATAAATAAATGTTTTATATTTTGAGGGAGTGGTCCAGTTCAGTAGATGTTATGGAATTCGTCATTAAGAAGTTAGTTTCGGGGAGTACTTTGTCACAGTCAGATTTAAGCGAAGTTTAGGCATGGGAAACGACTATCAAATATGGTGAAAAATAACAAAAATAAGGCTGCATTCATTATGTATGCTACAGGGGGGGGGCAGAGGATTTTTTTTTTCAGCGGCTCGTTTTTTTTATATCCCCCCCAAGGTCCATACAAATTTTCATAATCCCCCCATGCAATCAGCCGAAAAATGAATACCCCCCCCCCCCTCCTCCCTCACAAGAAATATCAAAATAAATATCTGTATAATAGTACACTACCGGTATATATTTTTGAGATTTCAAGAGACGTTTAATAACAACATCGAGAGAGTTTTGACAGTTTATGTCATACCTATGCCAGCCAGTCTAAGTAGCTCGAATTAGGTATAGATAGCCTGCCAGCTCGTGTACGAGTACTACCAGGAGTATTGACAGGAACCTCCGTTTCACTGTCACTCTCGTCGACAAAAGCAACAACCTCATCATCATCATCACTCTCACTATCACACTCATCCACGGATTCATCTCCGCTGTTGCCATCCTCTTCACCCTAATTTTCCGGCCGTTCAGCATCATTCCTCTCAAGTGCGACGTGTGCCATTATTCTCCTTATCTTATCATTTTTCTTCCCAAGGAGAGAAAGTTTATGACGGTCTAAATATTTGTTAAGTTCTTCGACGTATAGCTTGTTCATATTTTCAAACGTGGACGCGATAGTTTTCCAGTCATATTGTTCGCACCTTTCATTGAACATTAAAGTGCACATTTGTTGTTCAATTTCATAAAACTGTGCACTGATCGAATTACATTGTTTTCTTTTGCATTCGTTGATTCAATAAAGTTGCACTGCTTAGACTGAGGTTGCATTAAATGTTTTCATTTTAGATGTTTTACTTTCTATGCTGTATCGAAACATTACATCTACAGGACAGGCACACTACTTGAAAACTTCAAATAGCTACTATAGTCTCTCAGAATAATAGAGGTACCCTTGTTGCTTACAATCCTTGAAAGAAGCTGCTGTACTTATCATTTCTTTTTTCACTTTTTTAAAACTATTACAAAAGCTAGACAGAATCTTACAAAAAATAAGCATCCCCCCAGTAGATATTTAACAATTTTCATATCCCCCCTTTTTTTGCTCTAAAAATTTGAGAACCCCCCCTAAAATCCTCTGCCCCCCCCTGTAGGATACATAATGAATGCAGCCTAACCGCTTAAAACATTTAAGAACATGTACATTTCAATAACACAGCAAATACAAAAGAAGCTACGAATGGCTAAAAGCGAAGAAGATTGAAACGGATTGCGATACCGGTTTTTGAAATATTGTTGGGTCGAACAGTGTTCAAAGTTAATCTAGTTAGCTTGTAACTATAAATTGCATATAAATTGAGACACACTTGGTTGTTATGAAGCTATGGTTTTGTCATTTAGATCCATAGAAGAAATTTCTTTGCAAACATTAAGTTTGATAGTGAATATTTGGCAAAATTTAATAAAATAAATTTAACTCAGCCGTGCTTGTAAAAGCACGATCGCGAGATGTTTTTGAGCCACGTGGCTTATCTACTCTGACACGTTACTCCAGATTTCTTAGGCTGAAGCATTTGTCCATCACAGGAAACCACTCAACATCTTGCAGGTCGGTTAAAGCTGGTTAAGCCAGTGTTACGTCTGTTCAAATCAAGAGTCGAAGGAGCGACTTGGCTCATTTTATCTCCGGGCTTTCACTCCGGTTTCTGTAGTATGAAGCAAAGAGATAAAGGTAAAGATAAAGCCTGCATACGAGCCTAGGGCCCACCAGGCCGGAGCTTACCCCGATTTCAGTAGCATGAAGCGACTAGGAGTATTTCTACTCCCCCTGGATGGGATGCTAGTTCATGGCAGGTTTATCCGCCAGCATTGAAGTCCCCGGTACCTATTGATACACCTGGGTGTCTTGCGCAAGAACACAACACAATTACCCGGCCAGGGCTCGAAGCCGGACCACACGATTCAGAGACCAGTGCACTAACCATTAGGCCACTGCGCCTCCCAGAAGGATATAAAATAAAAATCTGTAAGACAGATTTTAAAATATTACATTTTCTTCTTTTGCGAAAAGTCAGTCTTACAGATTTTTATGTTATTTTGCAGGAACATTTAATCAAAGCCAATTTGTAATATCTGAAATTTTGAGGTGGGTCATACAGGTAGATTTTGAGAAAAATGCCATTGAAACTTCTAGTCACTGTACCCAGACCCTTCTAAAGCACTCGTTTGTTCATTTTGGCTGTTTATTAGCATGTTTAAAATTTGTTGTTCAAATGTCGCATATGATGGTTGTATGCTATATCAAACAGAAATAGGAGAAAGACAAAACATTTATGAGCATTTTCCAAAAGAGTTAAAAGCTGGGCCCATTCGCCCCCTCAAAACTATAGTAAGCCACCTTAGGTTTCTGTATATTGACGATATTCAAATGTAACAGGAACGGTTCGAGGTTTTCTTTGGTTCCAAATCAACAGTTTTTTAAATGCCAAAAAAATTAAAGAAATATCTTGAGCGCTTTCCATTTATACGGAGAAATCAGTTGTTCCGCTGAAAAATCAAATGGAACGGTCCTTCCCAATGGAAAATTTTCGGGAAAAATGGAATACCTTCAGAGGTACTCTCCTTTTTTCGTTTTTGCCTGAATGCTCGGAATATCACTGTACCATTTTGCTTTTTGCGTTGGTTGAAAAATTGTACTGTTTTATTTGCCGGAAAATTCTCAATGTTGCCAAATGTTCTCAATGAACGTTGTCGAGCTTTATATTATTCTACTCTATTCGCTATGCCCCAAGCAACCATTCGATTGCTACTGTGCACGCTCGGTTGCCCGCCACCACTATGTCACACTTTCATGTCCTTTCACAGAGACAGTTCATTCCTCCCTCCTCTCCCCCCTCTAAATCTCTAACTAGAGTTTTATCCAAAGAAGTAAAAGTTAGAAGCATCTTTCTGACCGGCATAATGAACAGTGCCACATGAACGTAGTACTGCTTTCATTTGAATGGTCACACACAGGGTTTCGTTCACAAACTTAAAGGAAGAACCACCTTGTACAGCAAAATACAGTTCCACAATTAATCAAATATGTGCTCCTTAAAATCGTTTATTGTAATGGTCACACATGGAAATGGACTTCATTCACAGACGTTAACCGTTACAGCCAACTTGTACAGCATAAAACAAGCAGTACTGGTTAAACAGGCTGCTCAATAGCCGGCTTTCATTTGAATGGTCACAAACCAGGGTTTCATTCACAAGAACACCTAGCACAGCACTACCAAATATAGCCAAATAGAAGTACCATGTGCTTGCCTGGTGGCTTGCATATTAATTGTAGTTCTTACTTGAACGCCACGCTCTAGGGTTACATGCAAACACCACAAAGTTTGTCTCTGATGAGAGTAACATGGAATCAGTCAATATGAACCAAGTTATGTCAACAATTTGTTCTTTGTTGAAATCAGCCGTAGCGTCCTCCGACAGTGCACTTCACTGCTTTGTCATCCAGAAGGGTTTCTTATGAGAAGCTGTCCGTGTAATTTGCAATATGCCCAAGATAACACCTTATTCTTAGAGACGCAAAATTTAATCCGCGGACAACATGGGTGGGAAACCACTGATTGGACAGATGAAAACACGAATACACTACTTTATAAATCCTTCTTAAAATGGAAAACACTAAAGGCGCAGTTTGTGATCTCCAATGACAATAGCCGCTGATTATGAATGAAAACTGGAGTATCGCTGTACTACAAAAACTGTATAATACCGTACATAATCTAACTATTACACCCCACCCCACCCCCTCCACACACACACACCTCTCTCAGAAGGTCACGCTAGTGGGCTGTGATTGGCGGATGTCGAAAGGTCTTGTTTGTTTAGCACGTCGAAAGATGGATTCGTTAGAAAAACCACTATGCATCTAACACTGAAAGCAGGTGTCATTCAAGATACACTTTCATGAGCATGACTTCAAAAATGGTAAAAGCCAAAAGACATTTACATCAATGAAAAAACAAAAACTTAAAACGGAAAAGCAATGGTCTACTTTTTTCAATGCGGTGCTCTCACGCGTAAACAACGTAACAACAGGTTTTAGCATTTTAGTGATTGAATAACAACTGGTTTCAGTTAAATCTTATTATGGCTGGCTACAAACCAGATATTTTTAGCCCAGTTCAGCGTTTTGAATGTGAAAAAATTCGGGAAGAATTCTTCAAATTGTACACTTGTGAATTGGAAAAATCACTGAACGCCAACTAAATTGCCCCCCCCCCCCCCCCCCCTCAACAATTCGCTTAATATCTTGTTGGTATTCTAGACGCATTTCGTGTTTGAGCAAAAATACTTAGTCACAAATTTGAGACCGTTTTGACCAAAAATACAACAAAATCCCCATAATATAGTGCCCCATTACTGAGTTCTTACTTTTTTGAACAAAGTGTGGATCTTTATTTTGATTCTAGGAATCCAATTTGGTTGCGTTGAAAGGCCCCACTTGCATTGCTTCATCCTGCTCATTTTTTTCAGGTGTCGTCGGCTATCTTGAAAAAAATTCGTTCAACCGAGAAAACTACCGTGCAGTATTAACGGCAACTACCTTCACTTAATCTAAATTTAGCTTCGTGTGTTGCTATTTTCGTACAGTGTTAATGCGACGTTCATAAAGGTTAAACCAATGCCTTTGTTAGGCCAAAGAATAGTTTTACAAAGCGGCGCGGAACTAAAAAAATATATCACGCAGCTAAAAATAGTGTCATAAGCGATATCGTTTTCTTTCGGGCGGTTCCTGTGCAAATAAATACGAAAGCAGGCTTCAATGGAAGTCGCCTATTTTTTTATTCCACCGTAATTCCCGGTCTTTTTTAGCGTTTTTTACAACCTGACAACCTGAGGTCCTTGAAATGGCGTATTACATTTGGCGTATAGTCTGAGAGTGTACGTGAGCGAGTAAGTTTTGTCACAGTGTTTTGTCGCACGCAATGGGGTAAAGAACCAATGAGAGAGCTGAAGCCAGTGAATATTGGGCGGTATCTCACAGCTCACAAGCTACGCTGTTTTCTCGCCATCATGAATGTGCCACTCGTGTACTGTCGTGCTATAGATAATGATAATAAAATGCTTGTGGCAAGGCTTTTTGTGAAAACACCCGACTGTTTCGCTAAAACTCAAGTGATATGTGGAATGTTTCAAGTTATACTAAAACAAAGTTCCATGTCTGACAAACAAAAAATAACGCTGCATTAATAACTAATTGCACGACATATTTATTCTAGGTCTTTCGTCTGGTATTTCCCAAGAGTATACCCTTGTGATTATGCACAAACAATGCCAAGAAACAATCAAATTAACTAATGCCATTTGTTTGTTAATAACGTTCAAGAAGAATGAGTGTATTTTGTACAGTACAATGTCAACTTATGTACAAAAACAAATACAAGTGGCCAAGACAGGGAACCAGGTTTTTTTCGTTTTCCAAGACAACAGGAAAATGTCAGACACATTTTCTTCCCTCCGTGTGGAACATGACAAAACAACTGGGCAAAATAACTATTTCGATTCTTTACAAGGTGGCTTCAGACTGGCTATCATGCGGCATAGTTGTTTTTCTCAAAGTCTTAGCTTTTGTTTAAGGCTCCAGACAAAAGAAGAAAAGAATTGAGATGCAAAACAACGTGTTTATAAGCCGCAAGCCTTGCTCGTGAAAGGGCATTCTTAAACTAGACCGGCGGCCCGAGAGAACCAGTGATTTCACAACTGCCGTCCGAGAACGTTTAAAATTTGCTACACAAACATTTGATTGCCAACTACTCCAACAACACCAAACTAAACTGCAAAGAAGCGAAAGGAGTAAATTTCTCTGTCACCTTCGTCTGGAAAACGTTCAGAAAAACAACAATATGACCCGAATACGAAAAAACAGCCCTTCCATAGCGGAGCAGCTACCCAAACAGATGGCTAGAATCCTGTATAATACGCTCATTCAAGAGACACAGCGAAGCAGTGCTGAGAGCAGAGCGATGTCCGACAGCGAGCCAAGTCGACAAAATCAAGAGATCTCTAGTCAAGATGTCCTGTTGGCGGTAGCCGAACCGATAGAGAATTCAACATGGCGAATAGGACTTCATAAGCGGACATTGAATAACATTTGATGGTTTTGAATGTCTGCAGGAGAGGCAGTTGCGTGCTAGCTGTAAATCAAACTGTAATGCTTCACCAAACTTTTTCCTTTGTTGTTTTCCTGAAGGAACAATGGAACTATGTTTGTTTCTAAAGAAAGACTGAACGACTTTTAAAAGTAATTGAAGTTCACAGCCAGAATATGAAGGAAAACTGATCGCTTTGACGCGAGCCTATAGCTATTTTTAAAAGTACACTCTTTCAAGGACTTTTTTTCTCATTTCTGTACGAGGAGCGACTCTTTAAAATATTTGTAATTAATTTCACTTTGGATAACAATAATGTATTATAACTATTTTAGGATAATATCGAGTTTGGTAGCATAATTAAAATTTGTGTGTAAAGAGTATTGACTACGGTTATTGGAAATAATGAAAATGTCAATAAAAACGAGATCTGAATTAGTGGTTAAAAATGTCTCAGGACGGACTGTACTAACTAGAATTCTGATAATTGTTATTTTTAAAGCGCATCTTTGCATTTCTAACATAATGCCAATGGAAGTTACATAACTTAGTATTTTAATAATTTAATTTTTCTAGCGTATTTGCTGTTTTTTTTAGATCTGATATACATATAAATATTGTTATGGCAAGTCCGTTTTCTGGTCTATACTGTTGTTTTTGCTTGATTTTTTGGTTTATCAAATCCAATAGGAATCATGAATGTGTTGCCCGAAATTGTCAATTTCATAGCTTTTTCTCATCGGTTTTATGTGGAATAAGGTCCCGGGGAGGGGGGGGGGGGGGTAACCATATATGGCCTAGCTAGGTATGTGACGCGGGATAGGGTATGGTTTTTGAGGTTCTCAGTCCTTAAATAGGGTATCATTTTTGCTCCTTTTGGCATTTTGTTCCCGCTGTGATCCTTAGATAGGGTACGTAAATTCTATCAGCCTTAATAAACGCCCAGCTAATCGAAAAAATGGTATCCTAAAACCGAACAATCCGTTCAAGTATTAGTACAGCGATTTTAAAAAGATTTGTGTTTGGCCGTGCGCGGTTAGCCGCTATTTGGGTCGTCACAGAACGCTTCTTCTTCCCTTAAATAGGGTGTCATTTTTCGGTTTTGGGCCTTAAGAAGGGTATCAATTTTTGCTTTCTTTATCCTTAAAGGTATCCGAAATTTATGGGAGTACCCCCCCCCCCCTCCCCGGGAATAAAGATATCGAGCAAAATATATCTCCTGGCTTATTCTCTGATTTACTTTTTACTGGTTCATTTCTCTGGTTTATGTCGATCCTTTGAAGGCGTAGACAAGAAGTTTGATCCAGGCCTAACACAAATTAATCCTTTAATCCTGCAAAAACCCTCATTAGTTATGCATCACGTTTTGAGTCACATGTATCGCAAACGACGAGACACGAGACACTGACGAGATCACGTTATTGTTTTGTTTACATTTTTTCTTTCGAAAAGCGTTTTATTTTCTGTAATGGACAATATAGAAAAGAGCTAATATGACTAGCGTTCTCATTGGTTTAAATAACGTACTTAATGGAGTATAAAGCACGGAGCTTAAGGGGACGATTAAGACGGTACGATTTTGCCTTCGTTTATTGCGTGCTACACGCTTAAACCATTTTCTGCGGTTTGTGTGCGCGTGCAGCTTGAATTGGAAGATCATTTCAAATCTCTCTTTTTCGCAAACCAAGAAGAAATTCCACGGTTAAAATACTGCAGCTCTACTATGACATTAATAACAAAACTTATTTTAAGTGGTGGCTGCCGTGCTTTTCTAAATAAAATTGTAAATAAAATTGTAATTTGCAGTGGTGTACTATTCGACACGCTGCCCGAGGGCGCATCCTTAGATAAAATCTTGTTCGAATCTACTTTCTTTACGGTTGTAAGTTGGAACCCATCACGGTCGGCCGGGAGTTTAGGTAAACGGTAGACAGAGGGATTTTAAATAGGGTATGTGACATGGAATGTGAAAAAGTTCGGGAAGAATTCTTCATATTTTGCCCTTGTGAGTTAGAAAAATCGCTAAAATATAACTAAGTTGCCCCCACCCCCACCCTTGAACAATTCACTTAATATCTTCATGTTGGTATTCTACGCGCGTTTCGCCAAACATGTTGGGAAGTTGGCTTAGTTTGCCCTCCCTCTACCCCTTCATTCAACGATTTAGTCCTGCCATATGGTGAATAAATTGTGCACTTCGGGGTAAAAGCACCAAATTTGGCATGGTGATAGTATTTAAGTTGCTGAACAATATCAGCTATGGACCCCAGCCAGGGGGGTGATTTTGTACTTAGGGGGGTGGGGTGGTTACAATTTTCAAAGAAATTACTGTAATTCATGAAAAAAGGTGTACAGATGAGCCGAATTTGTTATATGAAGTAGTACTTACTTACTATTCAGGTTGCTGAACAATATTAGGTATTTACCCCAGCAAGGGGGGTATTTTTGGTACTAAGGGGGGTGGGGTGGTCACAATTTTAAAGAAAGTACTGTAATTCAAGAAAAAGGTGTACAGTTAAGCTGAATTTATAAGATGTGATAGAACTTGCTTACTGTTCAAGTTCCTGAATAATATTAGGCGTTGTCCCCAGCAAGGGAAGGGAGATTTTTTGTACTTAGGGGGGTGGGGTGGTTACAATTTTTAAAGAAAGTACTGTAATTCAAGAAAAAAGTTGTATATTTGAGCCGAATTTGTTAGATGTGATAGAACTTGCTTACTGTTCAAGTTGCTGAACAATATTACGTATTGTCCCCAGCAAGGGGGGAGGTTTTTTGTACTTTTGGGGGTGAGGTAGTTGCAATATTGAAACAAATTGCTGTAATTTACCAAAAAGGTGAAGAGTTGAGCTGAATTTGCCATACTAACAGTGCACAATGTCCTGAGATATGTCATCTGACTACAATCAGATGTTCTTCACAAAAGGGGTGTATAACCAGCAGGCAGGGGAGGGGAGTGGGGGAGTACATACCATGGTATTTTGTGACTTTGTAAAGTAAGCAAACTTAATCCTCTCCCTCGCATCCTCCCCCGCATGTACGAATCGCAGTCCAAGACATGCCAGTCGTGAACAATGTTCTTTGCAACCTAACTCAGGTTTGCACCCTCATTTCACCAGCTCCCTGGCATACTGTTGATGCTTTAGGTGATGTGGTCCACTGAGGCTTCCATGCATCTGACTCAGATTGTGCCCATCCCCATTCACTTAGAGAAGGTAGTCAGGATTAGATACAGTGCACTGTCCTCAACAATGACCAGCTTGGTAGACCACTATCTTGTTGTGTTTGTACTAATGCATCAGCAGTAGGGGAGATGTTCTCAAGGGTTCGTTCCTTCTGTGCAAAAATTTTCTGGCATCATTGACTCCTAATGGCACGGGCTTGCTGGTCATACAACAGAACCACCAATCCAAGCACAGGCATAGCATTTAGAACATCCTGCACACTAGGCATTTTGATAAGGACCATGAAAGCTATAGTCGCTTCTCCATGGGACATTCATGTGGCCCATACTGTGCTCTTCTTGTCCTTAGAATGCTGATGTCTAATCACAGCCTGTAAAGGTGTACAACACTTGAGATTTCTCATCTTCAAGAGGCCTGACGATGTCAAGTATTGCTTACCAACTCCAAATGCAATTCATATCTCCAGAGCAAGCACTACTGCAACACCAGTGTCTACTGTACAAATTATCTTGTCAATACCTTGCTGTGCGCGCACATATAAAATCAGCTCTGTTTTGTTGGACTCTTAATCCTTCAGAGATTCTCCCCAGCTATCAGGAAGCCTTACATCTGCTTCTACTCTGCGACGGACACCTCTTCCACGCTTGTCACGAGTTTGGTACGCATCTATCCCAGATGATATCAATCTTCTGCACACTCGGTAGCTGGTTACTGATTTGCGGCCAGTTAACTTGATATGCATAGCAAGAGAATGTTTTACATGTTCCAGACGGCTTCAATATGTTGACAGGGGCAGTACCATCGATAAGCATCACATCTACTACTGGGGTTATACATTGGTTTGGTGTCAGTTTTTCCATCCACTTCATCAAGTCGGACTTTACGCTTACTTGCAGGTCGCAGGTCACCAGAGTAGAAACAGATGTAAGGGTTTCTGCTAAGTGGGGAGAATTTCTGAAGGAAGAGTTCAAATGCAACAAAACAGAGCATATCTAGCTTAGGAGATGATCACGTTGCCATGTGAAGCAAACAAAATGTATTATATCTACAAGCGACACTCTCGTATTGTCATCTTCAGTTGATGTTACGCCTGAAATATCACCTTGCATGCACAAGGAGGCTGCTACAAGACTACTTTTTATTGCAATCAGATTCTGATTGTGCACAGCAAGGTAATTCTTCGTACAGAAGACACTAATGTCACAATGCTCGCTATTTCCAACTTAAATCTAAATCAATTAAGAGTATAGTGAGATGTGATTGCATTTGGAGTTAGTAAGCAATACTTGATATCGTCAGGCCTCTTGGAGATGAGAAATCACAAGTGTTGCACATCTTCCACGACTTTACAGGCTGTGATCAGCGTCAGCATTCTAAGGACAAGGGAAGAGCACAGTATGGGCCACATGGATGTCTTATGGAGAAGCCACTATAGCTTTCATGGTCCTCAGCAAAATGCCTAGTATGCGTTTGCTGGAAAGATTTGTGGTGCTGTTGTATGACCAGACACGTCCGTGCCAAGGAGACAATGATGCCAGGAAAGTTAGTTATTGCACAGAAGGTAGGACCCTAGAGAACAACCCTCTACCTCTGACGCATTAGTACAACACAACAAGATAGTGGCCTACCAAACTGGTCATTGTTGAGGACATTGCACTGTATCTAATCCTGACTACCTTCTCTTAGTAAATGGGGATGGGCACAATCTGAGTCAGATGCATGGAAGCCTCAGTGGACGACATCACCTAAAGCATCAACAGTATGCTAGGGAGCTGGTGAAATGAGGGTGCAAACCTGAGTTAGGTTGCAAAGAACATTGTTCACGACTGGCATGTCTTGGACTGCGCTTCGTACATGCGGGGGAGGATGCGAGGGAGAGGATTAAGTTTGCTTACTTTACAAAATCAAAAAATACCATGGTACGTACTACCCCACCCCCTACCCTGCGTGCTGGTTATACACCCCGTTTGTGAAGAACGTCTGGTTGGAGTCAGATGACATATCTCAGGACATCGTGCACTGTTAGTATGGCAAATTCAGCTCAACTCTTCACCTTTTCGGTAAATTACAGCAATTTGTTTTAATATTGCAACTACCCCACCCCCTAAGTACAACTCCCCCCCTTGCTGGGGACAATACGTAATATTGTTCAGCAACTTGAACAGTAAGCAAGTTCTATCACATATAACAAATTCGGCTCAAATATACAACTTTTTTCTTGAATTACAGTACTTTCTTTGAAAATTGTAACCACCCCACCCCCCTAAGTGCAAAAAATCTCCCCCCACCCTTGCTGCGGACAATACCTAATATTGTTCAGGAACTTGAACAGTAAGCAAGTTCTATCACATCTTATAAATTCAGCTTAACTGTACACCTTTTTCTTGAATTACAGTACTTTCTTTGAAAATTGTGACCACCCCACCCCCCTTAGTACAAAAAATACCCCCCTTGCTGGGGTAAATACCTAATATTGTTCAGCAACCTGAGTAGTAAGTAAGTACTACTACATATAACAAATTCGGCTCAACTGTACACCTTTTTTCTTGAATTACAGTAATTTCTTTGAAAATTGTAACCACCCCACCCCCCTAAGTACAAAATCACCCCCCCTGGCTGGGGTCCATAGCTAATATTGTTCAGCAACTTAAATACTATCACCATGCCAAATTTGGTGCTTTTACCCCGAAGTGCACAATTCCAGTATTTTTTTGCACCATATGGCTGGACTAATTCAACGTTGAAGTATACCAAGAGACTTGAATCACACCATATTGTCTATCACACTGTCTAGTAATACTTCAACATTGATATGGGGGAGGGGGGCCCATACACATTTTGTGCGTTCCTGTAGATTAGATATATTTTTGAATACATATACTTTTAAAAAAGTTGTTGAAATCAAGACGTTTATCTTGGAATATTTAACGGTATCCCACGATTTACAAGATAGGCTGCTTTCTTGCCATAATATAACAAACGTTTCCGTCGTGCTATAAATTATGATAAACTACATAAGGCTAGCCTTTTTGTAAAAACACCAGCCGGTTTCGCTAAAACTCAAGTGATAATGTGGAATGTTTCACGGTATACTATTAGACCGTTCCTTGTGTAACAAACAAATAAAAAAAAAAAAACACTACATGAATAACTTATATTGCACGACATATTTATTCTAGGTCTTTGACTGGTATTTCCCAAGAGTATACCCTTAAGATAATGCACATACAATGCTGAAAAACAATTCAATTAACCAATGCCATTTGCGGTCAGGAAGAATGGATGTGTTTTGTACAGTACAGTGTCAACTTGTGTACAAAAACAAATACAACTGGCCGGGACAGGGAACCAGGTTTTTTTCGCTTTGCAAGACAACAGGTAAATGACAGACACTTTTTCTTAACTCCGTGCGAAACATGACAAACTGATCTGGCAAAAAGACTATTTCGATTCTTCACATGAGGTGACTTCAGATTGGCCATCGTACGGCTTGGTTGTTTTTCTCAAAGACTAGGCTTTTGTTTAAGACTCTAGACAAAAGAAGAAAAGAATTGAGATGCAAAACAACGTGTTTATAATCCGCAAGCCTTGCTCTTGGAAGGGCATCTTAAACTAGACCGGCAGCCTGAAAGAACCAGTGATTTCACAGTTGCCATCCGAGAACCTTTAAAAGTTGCACCACAAAGATTTGACAGTCAAAAACTCTAAAAACACCAACTTAACTGCAAAGAAGCGAAAGGAGTACATTTTCTGTCATCTACGTCTGGAAAACGTTAAGATAAACAACAAGATGACCAGAATACAAAAAAACAAGCCTTCGATAGCGGAGCAGCTACCCAAGCAGATGGCTAGAATCCTCTATAATACGCTCATTCAAGAGACACAGCGAAGCAGTGCTGAGAGCAGAGCGATGTCCGACAGCGAGCCAAGTCGACAAAATCAAGAGATCTCTAGTCAAGATGTCCTGTTGGCGGTAGTCGAGCCGATAGAGAATTCAACATGGCGAATAGGACTTCATAAGCGGACATTTAATAACATTTGATGGTTTTGAATGTCTGCAGGAGAGGCAGTTGCGTGCTAGCTGTAATTCAAACTGTGATACTTCACCAAACTTTCACTTCGCAGTTTTCAGAAGGAACTATGAAACTATATATGATTATTCATAAGGAAGACTGAACGACTTTATAAAATAATAGCAGTTCACAGCCAGAATATGAAGAAAAACTGATCGCTTTGACGCGAGCCCACCATAATACTCACTTTCAAAGCGAGTTTTTTCAGGGACTTTTTCTTCATTTCTGTACGAGAAGTGTATAAGCGACTCTTTAAAATATTTGCTACTTATTTCACTTGGGATAAAAAGAATATTGTATTATAAGTATTTTAGGACGATATCCGTGTCTTGTAGCATAATTAAAGTGTGAGTGTAAAGAGTATTGACTACGGTTGTTAGAAATATTGAAAATGTAAATCAAAACAAGATCTGAATTAACAGTTAAAGGCGTCTAAAAATATCTGGTTTGTAGCCAGGCATGCTAAGATTAAAAATTATTTGATAAAAGTTGACACTGGCTTAAAATATGTACAGGACGTTTCGGCTACTGCTGTAGCCTTCTTCAGCAATATGTAAATTTAAAACGGCGTCCCTGGTGTTATAGGAATAAAAACTAAGAAATGCAGAAAAAGGTGACAAGAAATGTACTGAATAAAATTGGGGGTGGAATTCTAAAAATGCGACTAGAAACGATAGAATAGGGGGTGGTATGCAATTAAAAATTGTTAAGTTTCTTATAAATGTTTGGGAATGCTACGTGTTCATTAATAGCGTTTCCATCTCGGACTGAGTGCCACGCTTCGAGGAAAAGTCTTTGTCTCCAAACTGAAGACCGGTCGATAATGTCAACATTTTTCAGATCAATTTCATGATCGTTGAGCAAATGGTGTTCGGCCAATAGGGAATTTCTGTCCATTGTTGTTATCGCTTTAGCATGTTCTTTGATGCGTGTTTTGAGTGCGCGCGAGGTCTGGCCAATGTAAACACACGCACAGTCTTTGCATTTGATTTTATATACAACACCTTTCGACGACTCTTCGCTGATTTTATCTTTGGGTTTTTTCAAAATATTGGCGATGGAACGGATGGGCTTGTGAGCCACTTTGACGTTAAAACCTTTGAGAACTCTTGAGATTCTTTCAGAAAAACCCTTGGCGTACGGTAGAACAACCAAACCTCGCTGTTCAACAACGTTGGCACCACTTTTTTGTTCGGCATTGGATTGACGACCATTACGAATAAAATTGATGGGATAATTGTTCGCTGCCAGCGCATTCAATACACGATTAGATTCAGATGACACTTCCTCCTCAGTGGATGGGATGTTCTTAGCCCGATCCATAAGAGTGCGTACAACAGAGTGTTTATGTTGCGTATGGTGGTATGAATTGAAGTCTAGATAGCGGTCGGTATGAGTGGCTTTTCTGTAAACAGAAACGGCTATCGAACCATCCACTTGCCTCGTTGTCTTAGTGTCCAAGAAAGCGATTGAACCTTCTGTTTCCACTTCGATGGTGAATTTGATGTGCTGGTTAATCGAGTTTAGGTGCGAATGAAATTCATCTACAAATTCTTTTTTCAGACACACATGACTGTCGTCGACATATCTAAACCACCATTTAGGTGGGTGTGGAGCCGAGGAGAGGGCCTTTTCTTCAACGTATTCCATGACCAGATTGGCTAAAATGGCGCTGACTGGTGAACCCATAGGACAGCCAAAAATCTGTTTGTAGTTTGTTCCTTGAAAAACGAAGAAGTTACTGTCAAGAACGAATTCTAAGAGTTTGATAATGTTCTCTACGGATAAATTTGTTCTTTCAGATGACGAAGAGTCAGAATAGAGTCTCTCTTTGACGACTTCCACGGCTAGATTGGACGGGATACAGGTAAACAGAGATACAACGTCGAAAGATACAAAGATCTCGTCAGGATTGACTGTCAAGGTGCGAATCTTCTCCACAAAAGACACACTGTTCTTAACTGTGTATTTGTTGTTCTGAAGCGGTGACAAGATGTTGGCGAGGTGTTTGGATAATTGGTAGGTGGGGGACCCAATGGCGCTTGTGATAGGTCTGAGAGGGACGTCTGCCTTGTGGATTTTAGGAAGCCCGTAAAACGAGGCTGGAATGGCATCGGTACTGTGGAGTTTGTAGTAAAGTTTGGGGTCCAGCTGTTTCTTGCTGCTGTCTTGCTGCTAGAATTCCGTAATTGTTATTTTGAAATCGCATCTTTGCACTTCTTACATAACTTGAGACCAATGGGAGATACATGACTTAGTATTTCTATAATTTAATTTTTCTAGCGTTTTCGTAGTTTTTCTAGCGTATTTGTTTGTTTCAGTATACATATAAACGTTGTTATGACCAGTCCGTTTTTTGGACTATACCGTTGTTTTTGCTTGATGTTTTGGTTTATCAAATCAAATAGGAATCATGAAATAATGTATTGCCGCAAATTGTAAAGTTCATAGTTTTTTTCCATCTGTTTTCTGTGGAGTAAAGTTATGAAGCAAAATCGTTGATTTTAACAATATCTCCTGGCTTATTCTCTGATTCACTTTTTAGCAGTGCATTTCCCAGATTTATGTCGATCCTTTGAAGGTGTAGACAAGAAGTTTGATCCAGGCCTAACACAAACCAATCCTTTAATCCTGCAAACACCCTCATTAGTTATGTATCACGTTTTGATTCACATGTATCGCAAAACACGAGATACTAGATCACGTTATTGTTTTGTTTACATTTTTTCTTTCGAAAAGCGTTTTACTTTTTGTAATGAACAATATAAAAAAGAGCTAATCTCACAAGCGTTCTCATTGGTTTAAACAGCGTACTTTATGAGACTACAAAGCACGCAGCTTAAGGGGACGATTAAGACGGTACGATTTTGCCTTCGATTTTTGCGTGCGACACGCTTAACCATCGTCTGCCATTTGTGTGCGCGTGCAGCTTGAAGATCATTTCAGATCTCCCTTTTTTTCGCAAACGACGAACATACTGGCCATAACAACGATATATCAGAAAATTATAGAAATACTAAGTTTTGTAAGAAGCGCAAAGATACGCTTTCAAAAAATAACAATTACCAGAATTCTAGTTGGTACAGTCAAACAACTTAACTATTAATTCAGATCTCGTTTTTATTGATATTTACATTATTTCCAATAACTGTAGTCAATACTCTTTACACTCGCATTTTAATTGTACTACAAGACACGGATATCATCCTAAAATAGTTATAATACATTATTGTTTTCCAAAGTGAAATAAATTACATGTTTTAAGAGTCGCTTATACACTCCTCGTACAGGGAAGAAAAAAAAAAGGCCCTGAAAAAGTGTGCTTTGAAAGTAAGTCTTATGACAAGGCTCGCGTCAAAGCGATCAGTTTTCCTTCACATTCTGGCTGTGAACTGCTGATACTTTTTAAAAGTCGTTCAGTCTTTCTTTAGTTCCATAGTTCCTTTAGGAAACTGCAAGGGGAAAGGTTGGTGTAGTATCACAGTTTTATTTTAATACAGCTAGCACGTAACTGCCTCTCCTGCAGACATTCAAAACCATCAAATGTTATTTAATGTCCGCTTATGAAGTCCTATTCGCCATGTTGAATTCTCTATCGGCTCGACTACCGCCAACAGGACATCTTGACTAGAGATCTCATGATTTTGTCGACTTGGCTCGCTGTCGGACATCGCTCTGCTCTCAGTACTGCTTCGCTGTGTCTCTTGAATGAGCGTATTATAGAGGATTCTAGCCATCTGCTTGGGTAGCTGCTCCGCTATGGAAGGGCTCTTTTTTCGTATTCTGGTCATCTTGTTGTTTTTCTGAACGTTTTCCAGACGTAGGTGACAGAGAAATTTACTCCTTTCGCTTCTTTGCAGTTTAGTTTGGTGTTGTTGGAGTAGTTGGCAATCAAATATTTGTGTAGCAACTTTTAAACGTTCTCGGATGGCAGTTGTGAAATCACTGGTTCTTTCGGCTGCCGGTCTAGTTTAAGAATGCCCTTTCACGAGCAAGGCTTGCGGCTTATAAACACGTTGTTTTGCATCTCAATTCTTTTCTTCTTTTGTCTGGAGTCTTTAACAAAAGCCTAGACTTTGAGAAAAACAACTTTGCCGCATGATAGCCAGTCTTAAGTCACCTTGTAAAGAAACGAAAAAGTCATTTTGCCCGGTCATTTTTTCATGTTCCGCACAGATGTAAGAAGAAAGTGTCTGACATTTACCTGTTGTCTTGGAAAACGAAAAATCTGATTACCTGTCGAACACAAGTTGACAATGTACTGTACAAAACACACTCATTGTTACTGACCGTTATTAACAAACAAATGGCATAAGTTAATTTGATTGTTTCTCGGCATTGTAAGTGCATTATCTTAAGGGTATACTCTTGGGAAATACCAGTATGAAAGACCTAAAAAAAATAAGTCGTTCATTAAAGTATTCATGCATGCGCAGTGTTATTTTGTGTAGGTAACGTAAGGAACTTTCTAATAGTATACCAGGCGCCATTGGATGGTAAAGATTACGATAGAATACCTTTAAATAAGCTCTCTTGCAAATCGGCAACAGAATTCCTTGTTAAAAAAAAGTTTTTAACACCTACTGCTGAAAAAAGGATGGTAAAAGCAAATTTGAATGAGAAAACAATACAACTCATTTATAGCCTTCCTTTCAAAGTCACTAAGGACACCAGACTTGCCATCTTTCAATTTAAAATTATTCATCATATTCTGCCAACAAATTCAACGCTTTTTAGAGATGCACTGAAAGAAACAGATAAATGCCATCTATGCTCTGATAGACAAACACTTACTCATCTTTTTGCTACCTGTTTGAACGTTAAAAGCTTTTGGTCTCACTATACTAATTGGTGGAATTCCAAAAACTCTGAGCCAATAACTCTTGATGAAAACATGATTATATACGGTGTTACCAATGACTTCTCTCGTCGACTTGGTTTAAACCTCTGCTTGATTATCGCAAAACAGTATATTTACACAGCCTCTAGAAAAGAAGAAGAGTACTACTGGGAAGCTTTCATGGCCATCCTTACAAGCAAAATTCAAATAGAGAAGCATAAATCTAAGAAACAGATACAGCTGTAACCCTCAACATTAAATATAGTATTTAAAAAGGCCAAAAAAAAAAAAAAATAGTCAGCCACGCTACCTTTCCTCTGTCCTTTTTTTTTTTTTTTTTGTTATTTTCTTTGTTATTTATTTATTTATCAATTTATTTTTGCATGCCCTCTGTTTAACTTAAATAATGCTTTTTTAAGTAAGCTATGTATTGTAATGTATTGTATTGTCATTGTTAATAAATAAACTGCTATTTAAAAAAAAAAAAAAAAAAAAAATAGTATACCTTGAAACGTCCCACGATATCACTTGAGTTTTAGCGAGACAGGCGGGTGGGTTTTTTTTTTTACAAAAAAGCCTTGCCAAAAGTAGTTTACCAGACGAATGGCATTTTATGACGAGAAAACAGCGTAGCTTGTAAACCGTAGGATACCATCCAATATTCACTGGCTTCCAGCTTTCCTATTGGTTCTTTCTGCCATTGCGTGCGACAAAACTTACTCACTCACGTACACTCTCAGACTATACGCCAAATATAATACATCATTTCAAGGACCTCAGGTTGTCAGGTTTTACGACACAAAAAAGACCGGGAATTACAGTTAAAAAAAAGGTGACTTCCATTAAAGCCTGCTTTCGTAATTATTTGCACAGGAACCAGCCGAAAGAAAACGATATCGCTTCTGACACTCTGTGATCTATTTTAGCTGCGTGATTTATTTTTAGTTCCGCACCGCTTTGTAAAATTTCTTTGGCCTAACAAAGGTATTGGTACTACTCTATGAACATCGCATTAACACTGTACGAAATGAGCAACACACAAAGCTAATCTTGGATTAACTAAAGGTAGTTGTCGTCAATACTACACGGTAGTTTTCTCGGTTGAACGAATTTTTATCAAGATATCTAACGACAGCTGAGGAAAAATGAGCAGGATAAAGCAATGCAACTTGGCCCTTTCAACGCAACCAAATTGGATTCCTAGAATCGAAATGAAGATTAAGTGCGAATAGAATTAATATGTGTTTACATCCACACTTTGTTGAAAAATGTAAGAACTCAGTAAAGGGGCACTATATCACGGGGATTTTGATGCATTTTTTGTCAAAACGGTCTCAAGAAATGTGACTAAGTATTTTTTGCTCAAACACAAAATGCAACTAGAATACCAACATAAAGATATAAAGTAAATTGTTGAAAGGGAGGGTGCAATTATATTTATTTAGATGTCAGCAATTTTTCCAATTCACAAGGGCAGAATTTGAAGAATTCTTCCCGGAACTTTTTTTGCGTTCTTAACACTGAAACCTAAAAATATCTGGTATGTGGCCAGGCATAATAAGATTGAACTGAAACCTGTTATATATATGTCTGGATTTATCAAAACCAGGTCAAGGAAATTTTCACCGTTTAAAGCGAAAATCGCTGTAAACGCGTTTTTTTCTCCAAACTCCATGATATAAAAACTAAAGGGAATGTCAGTCTTTTTTTCTCTTCTCCTCTCTCTTCTCTACCTTTCGGCGCTGTATTTCTTTCTTTTTTTTTTTTCCCCTTTCTTGTGGCGTTGTAAGCCAATTCGCGCAGTAACGTACTTGTCCAAGAATACTGACGTCACTTTTCTTTGACCCGGTTTTGATAAATTCAGACATATGATTCAATAGTATGAGCAGGGAAAGCCTGGATTTCTCTCTAGATGCATAGAAAATGATTGATTGTAACTCGAGAAGCTCATTCTTGACCTTTCCGGTCATACTATTGAATCATATGTCTGGATTTATCAAAACCAGGTCAAGGAAATTTTCACCGTTTAAAGCGAAAATCGCTGTAAACGCGTTTTTTTCTCGCCAGAAACTATCTCCAAACTCCATGATATAAAAACTAAAGGGAATGTCAGTCTTTTTTTCTCTTCTCCTCTCTCTTCTCTACCTTTCAGCGCTGTATTTCTTTCTTTTTTTTTTTTTCCCTTTCTTGTGGCGTTGTAAGCCAATTCGCGCAGTAACGTACTTGTCCAAGAATACTGACGTCACTTTTCTTTGACCCGGTTTTGATAAATTCAGACATATATATATATATATATATTAGTTGATTTGCAGAACTGATGTCAGAGTGCTCAATAGAAAACTAGAGCATAAATATTAAAAGACGGTCTGATCAACTGAAGATACGACTTGGCATTTTATTTTTTTTTAATAAAATGCCAAGTCGTATCTTCAGTTGATCAGACCGTCTTTTAATATATATATATATATATATATATTGTTTTTCGATCCAGACTGAATATTCTTATTTTTCTGCCGATTTTAGGCTGAAAATATTCTTATGAACATTCTTAGATAATACTGTTTGACATTTCCGTTTTAGCATGTATTGGGGTATCAATTTATGTGCCGTTCTTCGAACTGTCATAAAGCATCGAACATTTGGTTAGTGCAAGTTTTTATCGATTTATTGGCTAGTTAAAAGTTTTGCCGTTTAGAGAAATATATGAATTTTTACGGTTCAGTAAATTAAACACGTACTTAATTTTATACCATGCCATAGAAAATACAGCCAACCAGAATACAGGAAAGCCGTTGTATATTCGACGGTATTCAACCCAACCTTCCCATCGTGCGCTGTGATTGTCTTCTCGACGAAATTTAGTAAGCGTATTTTCTATGGCATGGTATAAAATAGTTACACAACACTTTCTAGTGGTATACTATGAAATATATCCCACTTGTCACTTGTATTTTCTTGGTATACACACTCGCCTAAAGGCTCGTGTGTATACCGAGAAAATACAAGTGACTCGTGGGATATTTCAGAGTATACCACTCGAAAGCGTTGCATAACTAGTATGTATTGTATTTACAAATTTTCAACTGAAAATTATATTCCGTCAAAATCTCAGCCTCGGGTTTATTCCTAACATATTCTTAAAAATTCGGAAAATTTCAGCCTCGATATTCTTATAGAATGTATATTTATAAAATAAAAAGTGTGTATTACATAACCACAAAAACCTGTTGTTATGTAACCTTTACGCATGAGAACAACCTATTGATAGCTTCATTGCACTAGTATAGTAATTGTTAACAAAACTTTACCATTACTTTTTTTACATTGACGTAAATGTCTCTTGGCTTTTGACATTTTCAAAGTCACTGAGCTCAAGAGATTTACTGCCAGCGAAGACAGTGCTAGAATCGATGGCCGATCATGCTACAAGTTTTGCATAATAAGGCTGCACGACACATTTGAAATCTCTTCCACGGAATTGCGTCACTCCACTGCAAGCCTTTACAACGGCGAAGCTGAGCAGTTTGCTGTTTTTACTATAAAGTCTGTTAATAACCTCTGAGTGAGCTCGTTTTACTGTTCGTATAATAGTAGTTTTCATAACTATAATACTAGATCATGAACTAAGCATAATATCCGGAAGTCTTCTGCTTATAGGAGGGGCTTATATTCGGGAGGGCTTATCAGCGGAATGAAAAAAATAACGTTTCGAAACAAGCCACGGGAGTGTTGATCAAAATTTAAGTTAAAAACGCATAATAAAGCAACATTTAGCCCTGTTCAGTACTGTCATCCGGCAGAGGGGGGACTTATATCCGGGGGGGGGGGCTTATAATCGGAAGTGTTTTATTTGTTTCCAGGTAGATGGGCCTATAACCGGATGGGCTTATAAGCGGGGGGTGGGGGGGGGGGGCTTATAACCGGAATTTTACGGTATAGGGGTTGTCTAGCCTGAGTAATTGTTATCAAAAAAGTAGTGATTTCGTATTAATTTTGAAATCCAGATGCGTGTAAGGAGAGTGGAGAGTTTGTCAACTTTAAAATGCTGATGTGCCATTAAATTCTTGAAACTAACAGTAAAAGAAATGCATAGCGATAAGTAGGAAGAATTAATTATTTGACCTTCGGATTAAAATAAACAGTAAAGCTGTTAAAGTGGCTATGTCACGCAATTTTAGGTTATTTTAGCACTGGCCAACTGGTCATTGAATTAACTGAAATATCACAATAACGGCTTAAAACTGTAGAAGAACTCAAAAGAAACACAGAAAGGCCAAAAAGCTGCATGGATGAGAAAAATTCGAGAAGATTTAATGGATTGCATTCAGGTCAACTTCGGCCCGACTTTTTTCAAGTTTATCTCAATTTGTTTGAAACTGTCATTTACAATGCTTGAAAATCAACCTTGTTTGTTATGTGGCCGTAATTTTGCCAATAAAAGGCTTTTGCTCTTCCAGTTGAAAGTTAAGAGCTCTTTATTAACGAAAATAAATAGAATTACCTAAAATACCGTGACCTAGCCCCTTTAACAGTTCCAGCTGGTGACCTCGCCAGGATCAAAGATAATGATAACTTCCGGTCATTAATTTCAAGTTCAACTGTCAACCTCGATTCCAGGGAACGAGGTTGTTCAACTGTGACAAAATACCGCGAAAGTCGAGATTTACTGGGACACCTGCGCTTTGTTGTATCCTCTGATTTTCTTTTCTTTTTCCCGATGTTAACTTGAAGCAAAAGGCAGATAATTAGTGAGATTCGTTCATTTACTCGTTTTATTTTTAAAGCAGTCCTTGGGTTGAGCGACAAGCTCGCTGTCTGCCATTAGAAATTAGACAAAGATCTTTAAGCCTGGTTCTCACATGATCGCCCCGATCAGCTGGTAGAGCGAAGACCTACGAAAAACAATCATTTTAGCCCTAGATCCAGCACAATGACAGCCTTCACTCGAAAAGTGCAAAACTTGTGGCCTCCTATCTTCTTAGCTATTGCAGTGGAATTTACGGTGAAGAACGGTAGTGAGAATCTAAAAGGATACAACGTGGGCGATCCAAGGGATCGTGATCGCCTCAATCGCGCCGCAGACGATGGCGATCATCTGTGTAATGTTCTCATATAAACACCCCGATCGCAAGAAAACCCTTTTTGAAGTGACAGAGGCGAGTACTGTAGCCGGCATAGCTGGCGCTTTTTGTTACCGCTTGTAAATTAAGAATTGACCTACTCGCAATTATTTAGTATCATGTTAGATATCCCGGAAAAGGTTGATGAAAAAAAAATCGTGAAGGATTAGTTTTTATACGGACTATCATAGACCAAAGCGCATCCCGCAGGTTTGAAAAATAACGCAATACCACAATTTAAGATTTTATAGTTGTACCGAAATAGCTCGCATGAAAAGTTGCCCAATGTAACGCAAAACCGCAAACCCTAAATTCCCCCCCCCCCCCTTTGGCCTAATAAAATGAATGAAATACGACATAGACCAATTTCATGTCCGCATGAACGATGTGTCCGTAAAGAGACAGTTTACTGTATAATCAGTGGGCCACTTTAGAAATGCACAATTTTTGAAAGTTACTCGACGTTTTGACTATCGTGTTTCGTTGGGCAAACTGCAAAATTTGGAATGAACGTACGTGGCTAGCTTTTCTCTTAAGGCTGGTTCACATGATCGTCCCGATCGTCTCTGTCGCTTCAAAAGTTTGCGGACGGGGCGACAGAGAACATACAGAGACGATCGCACGTCTGCAACGACGGGGCGACGCGATCGCTTCGATCGCCCGGTCATGGACGATCGCGCAGACCGCGGCGATCGCGAACGAATATGAGAACTACTGCCACAGAGGGAGACGATCGAAGCGATCTGTCCCATGGTGCATCGGATTACCCAGAACTACGTTTCCGTTTGGCCTCCGTTCGCCGTAAACGGCACAGAGAAGATAAGAGGCCACGAGGTTTGCCGCATCGAAGGCTGCCATAAGCGAATCGGAGTTTGAAAAAAAAAAACATACGTGTGTCGATCGGAAAAAATCGAATATTCATATGCGGGAACAAAGAAAAGATCATAAATTTTATTTTTTTGATTAACCCTATTTTGCATATACCAGACGATCGGGGCGATCATATGAGAACCCCCTGATCGCTTCCAATCGCTTCGACGCCTACGATCGCCTCAGAATTTGCAAACGACAGAAGCGACAGAGACGATCGGGGCGATCATATGAGAACCAGCCTTTAGGATCCGGGAATTAATATATTTAAAAAAATTTACCAAAAAGTTTATACAGTACTATATAAAAAATGTTGTGCGTAAAACTTTATTCCCGTTAGGATCCCAAGGAATTACGAGAACAATTTCATAAACATTCGCCACGATTGCACTTACTCCCCCCACCCCCACCCCCCCCCCCCCCCGTCGTTAAAGAGTCTCGCCAGTTGCCTGCACTGATTTCGAAACTAATTTGTATCTCGTTAGAGCTTTCATTATAAGTGTTTCCAGTCACTCAGTTATTTACACAAGCATACTTGAGTTCAATTATGCAAATGTGAAACCAATGTCAACCAAAGATTACTTGCGAAACACGCAACTAAACCCAGAACAAAAAAAAAACGAACTATGCTCATTTCTATCGCCGAAATAATTTCGCTTTTCTATTTCTATTATCGGTTAGAAGTTTCCGTCTGATTCTCTTTGACAACAACATTCGAATTCTTGATGTAAGCGCGTTAGCTTTTTATTAAACATTTCCGAAACACAGCAATTTAAGATTCGTTTCCCAGCGTTTTAAAGTAAACATAAACGAAATTGCGCTAGGAAACACACGAAGAATAACAAAACACAGACAAACAACTCATTCAAAATCCATCTTCCTAAACGCAGTTCCACAAAGAAAAGCTACTCGAATAAGGTTAAACTACAATCAATAAATTTCTTGATGCTCGTTGAGAAGAAAGAGTAGTTTTCACTCAAACATTGATTAATTTTTCATCAAAAATTGTTTGTAAACAGAATGCTGAATGCTCGATTACTTTCCTAGTTTCATTTTACTGTGTTCGCGCCGCGCTAACAAAGCCAGAAAATTTGTTTGAGAGCGAATCGACGTTTCCTTGGGAACTGGTTAACTTACTTCCTCGAAGCTCTTGAGTTTGAAAGGTTCTTTGGCGATTTTGTTGTACTAGCGAATTAGTGTCAAGCGACTCGTGTAGAAAATCTTGTAACTGCGATTTTTGTGGTCCGGAACTTGACACTTCTATTCAGAGATACAATCAAAATAAACTTTGAGTATTGAATAGTGTAATTCGCAGTTTTCACTTTATTTATAATATTAAACCGTAACTTAAGTTGTTCTTAAACATCTACATCCCACAATGTGTTCCATGTCTCTTTTTCTATGTCTTGGGGATTAAATCTCGCCATGTTGCCGGGATTATTAGTCTAGCTAAAATGACAACCATAATTCAAAAGCGTAGCAACTGCTCACGGCTCCATAACAAATGATCGTTTTTATCTTTCAAGATAAGTTTTCGATATAAGTGTCCTTGAGAGATCCGATCAAAGATACGCGAAACTCAAACTAAATGTTTCTTTCGCCGGCTTGCGTAGGGGCTCCGTCGAGTGGACTTGGTGTCTCGCGTGATAAACTCGCATAAACTACGGAAGTCATCAAGTGCTTCGCTGTTGGAGTCAGCCTCTTGTGCTATCTCTTGGTGGGCTTTTTTGTAAGGTACGTAGAAATATGACCTTAAATAGGGCAACGAGCAGCGTGAAAACAGCGCGATGATTCCCATATGGAGAACACATTTACCGCAAGTTAAAACCAGCTCGAGGTCGAATTCAAGCGCGAACGTTTTCCCCGACGAACTCCTCCGCTCGATTTCTATTACAATAGGGTTAATCTTCCCAGAGTTTCGGTGATCCCGGTTTAGGACAAGAGGGGCGCTCTGGAAGATCAGGACAAGGGCTTGAGGGGATTTCAAGGGGTGGTAGTGTTCGCTGGGGTCGATGTCGCTCGTACTTTGAATAGGATAAGCTTCGTTCATCCCTCCATGTAAACGGAGGAACGTAAATCTCTTTTTTGGGCGAAGGAAGTATATTACTGTTCGTATCTGTTCTAGGCGTCCATAAAAAGTTCGAGTCACTGACCAACTCTTTGTTAAGTTCACTGTCCGAATTAAGGAAGCGCGAAGCTTCGAGCGATTGTGTTATGAACGTTCCATTTGTTACACTTGCTCTCTCACAAGCTGTTGATTGTGTCGTGTTATTACTACCGCTTCCTATAGCTGGCAAAGGAGTTCTTTGTTGAATTTGAGGCGCTGAGATGCGTTCGTGAAACTCCTTCTCTTGTCGAAGCAATCTTAGCAATGCCTCGGCCTCAGCGTCCTTCACTCTGCCTCGCATAGGAATCTTGGCGCTCTCCATGGCAGTGTTCGGCGAAGAACGAGATAGCAACAATTTTTTTCACGCCCTTGCCTTAAAAACCAGTCTTGTGCTCTCCTTTACACTAAGCGGATCTTCTTGGCTTTCCAACTGTCGCTTCCATGAGGGTCAAAATCCCATCCTTGACGCTTGCATTTGACGGGACGTTTTCACAAGCACTAGCTAATCACGAACTCGTCACGGTGGCTCCCAAGGCAGCTAAATTGAATCAACAATCTTAAGAAAACATCGGGATTTGGCTGTTAAATGCGCGCGCTATTGATCTCTGACATGAGCTGTCAGCCTTGCCTCGCCATTGGCGCAAGATAATTGTGTGTTTTAGTCGCAATTAATATTCCTGTTCAAAACTCTTCACAAAAGAAATGGCAAATAACTTTTTAATGAAAACGCGCTGCAAAAGTCAATAGAGACAAAGTTGCGAGCTCGAGCCTTTATCCCGGCCTTTGTTTCGCACTGTGTTAGCTGTCAGAACCAAAATGACAGCACCGCTCGGTGCTGAGTCAACAGATTAAAAGAGTATTATTTTCACTGACAAATTCTGAAGTAACCTCGCGTGCATGTTGGATATTTCAGTTTCATACAGCGAGGACTGAGAAAATGAGCAAATCGTAGCAACGGAATCTAGGGAAGACATTTGAAAAAGTGGAACAAGGACACATCGCTCCTGACACTGCAAAATCAAAGGTAAGATTTTTTGGCCTTCTTTTTATCATGAAACAGTGAAAGATAGTGACCATTAAGAGGGAAAAGAAGGCGAGAAAAATATTGGGCGTCTCTTCAACGAAACTGAAGCATCTAATTCGAGGGCTTGCTCAATAATCTTTGCGGCTAAACAAGAATTAACCGCTGCCTGTTCTCATAATGCAAAGCTGTCAGCGCTAATCTGGGAAAAGTCTTGTAAGGTAAAGTTAAAGCTGCTCGCAATATTCGGTGGTCTACAATTTTGACATCTCGAGTCTGCTGTATTGTTTTCGTGGCAGTAAGAATACTGTGTCTTAATTCTTGTCAAAAAGTCTCGACATAGTTTGCTCAGAATCTCGACTGAGACTCTATACAGAGTCGTTCTGAACAACATAGCTACTGTGTTTGATTTAATTCCAACCTACTTAGTTACCCCAAACTTTAAAGCGATTGCCTTTTATCATAGCTTCCTTAAATATTTCGTTCGATTTTAAATAAGATCGCTACAGACAATTTTCACAGGCAGAACAAATGGTTGTAGTCGACTGTTGTTTCAAACTGACATACGGTGAAGAACTGACAAAAAAATGGCCGACACCAAAATACTCCTGTAAATTTCCTACAATAATTGCAATAATGAACAACTAATCGAAAAATACTGATATAATTACATCACTTATTGGCCCGAGGGCAATTTTTAATAAAGATGTTTTAAATTAAGATAAACCATAGAATTTTTGCAAGAAAAGTAAAACTTTATAACGGCTTTTAAGCATAAAAAACATAAAACATAATAAATACATTCGTGAAAAAAGTGAAAAATTTCTGGATCAACGCAATTGAAAGCTGTTTTAAACCTTTCTTGACCTTTATTTTTTTCAAATCACGTTTTTGAAAAGTCCTAATGAATTTTATAGTTGCTAATTTTACGGGAAGGTAAACCATTGTTTGAAATCACATCCGTTAAATTGTGTTAGTACTCGAGTGTAAATTAAAAACGAAACGGACATTAAATGAATCGTCCCGAAAGCGACGATAGTTAATTTGAAAACGACAGAGTATGATTTTATAAAAGGTTGTGTTTGACACGCAGCATGTATAAAATGAAAGGTCAAGAATTGATAGTACGTTTCAACAATGAAGAGCTTTAAACTTCTCGATGTTATCAATCTGTTCAATCGACCTCGCGTGAATGATGAACAGTTGTATTTTCAATTAAGTCCCCCTAATGCAAGTTCCGCCTGCAAAAGTAATTAAAAGACAACTTGTGGGTCAAACACAGCGAGATGGGATGCGAAACTGAAGCATTCAAAGGCGACATAAACTTCCGTTTCATTCAGAGATTTCTCAAGAGCGATCTTTAAATAAATAGATTCAAGCATGTGCTTCCTTCCAGGCGAGCTTAACTTTGCAATGCGAATACAATGACATGGGCTTCTCTCGTTGTCATAGAAACAAAAACAAACTGAACAACGGACTTTGAGGAAACAGATCCACAATGCAAAAACAAGTAAAAATTTTCAATGCATGACTCCCCAGCCGAGCGATAACTGACCGAATTCTGCATGAGCTTTGAAGGAAATATTGTTGTTCAGGCCCTTCTCAAAGACATTCAGTATTTTTTTAGTGCAGATTATTGGTAGCACTTGTTGGCAGCGCTATGTTTCCAATTTACATGGGATAACCTTATTTGGAACTTTCCCACGCTCTCAAGTTTAGATGACAAAACGTTACAGTGCAGAAAAATAAACTTTAGAAGGATTCCATAGAATTTGTATTATTTTCAATCAAAACAACGCCATGAATATAGCCCATCAGATTGTGCCTCAACCTATGCCGGGAAATGGAGGAACAACATTTAGAAGCTATTATTCAGTGCTATGTTTTTGCTGCTTTTGTTGTTGTTTTGTTTAACAGTTTTTAGTTTCATAAATTCGTGCAATCACAACAACGGCTGTCGAGGGTTATAATGTTATTTTTTTTTTCACTTTTTAAATTTGAAGAATGACCAACCGTTAATTAGTTTTTACAATATCAACGACGTAAAAGTCGTCTCGTTTTGTGACGAGATTAAACAAATCATCAACAAGCTAAGAGAACTAGGGACGATAGCCTTGTTGCAATGAAATGAGAACGGCGGGCGAACTGGGTTATTGCGTTGGACTTTAGATCGATCGCTTTGTTGACAGTGGAGTAAATACAATAAATAAATATATTTTTATTTTCGTGGGGGGTTTGGTAAGAGAAAATAATTTTAACCAGTCATTGTGTTGTGTTCTTAATTCGGCAAGACTTCACTCTTGCAGCGCCTCTCTCCACCAGGGTATTAATCCAGGTATCCTGCAATGGACTAGCATACCAACCGTGAAGTGGGGAGGGGGAGGAGGAGGGAGGAGGGGGGGGTGAGAGAGAGTAGCAATACTTCTAGTCACTCTACGCTACAGAAAGCACAGCAAGAATCGGGAACGGCTCGGTTGAGTTCAAAATATAACGACCCGTCTCAGCATATTTGCACAAAAAATGTTACCAAGTTAGTTTTCAATAAATTTTACTCAATAACATTGAAGGTTGACTGAAAAATGTATGCTAAATCCTTTGAATATTCTTAAGATATTTCAAACTTAGGACCGAAAAAGGAGTTACAATTTTTTGTGTACAAAAATAATATATTTTAAGACGAGATTACTTTAAGTCTTAACCATATTGTAAGTTTAATAACTCTGTGAAAAAGAGATGACATTTTTCAATCGAAAGTCAAAATTAAATAAGAAGGGAAGAAAAAAGCTGTCAGTTCAAAGGAGATTAGACTTTTACAGCCAGGATAGAGCCAGCTGCTTTCCTTTAGAGCTAATTCAAAGGAAGAAATACTCTTTCCCTTTTACTGGTATAATTTCAGTAAACAAGCCGTTTTCTTAGGCCGTTAATGAAACTCTTCCTAACAGACTAAACTTTACTGCGAAGTTAACCGCGTGCATGAGAGGAATTCATTCAGAGTTTTCATGTTCCTTTTCTAAGTTTATTAAAACCCGACAGCTGTTTGGGGCTTAATATCTTTTCCGCGCATTAATTCAGTGTTGCTAAAGATTGGAAAACAGGATCAACTGCTAACAGAGACGAACAGTTATACGAATCTTTCAGGTAAAACTAAGTAATTATTATTTTGGTTTGCTTCCTTTTAACTACTCGTATTTATACTCATCGTCGGCACTCACAAAACTACGCTTGGAAAAGCAACAAAAACCCTAGGTATTTGGCGTGAAGCAGTTGAACATCCTGTCTAAAGACGCTTTATTAAAATGTTGCTGCTGTAGTGAAGGCAGGATGTGTGAACAAAAATAAACGAGAAACACTCATCTCTAGAAAAAGCGGGCTTAAAAAGGTTCGATTGCCAAACTAGAAGCCAGAGAGCGTTTCTGCATTTAAAAGTACGTATACTCGCGTGAACTAAATAGAATTGTCCCTTGCAGTTGACATTACAGTATACATTGTCCCAAATAAGTCCGATAACTTTAACAGCGATCGACACCTTCTTTTTCCTCCAAATATTAGTGCGAAATCGACTACACAGATCACGATAATTATGTATTCGATCACCATGAGGAAATTGTCTTCACATAATAACGAAATTCTCCCAACTGGTTCATTAAAGATGTGCGGAGACCTGTAGGGAGAATTTGTATTTAGAAAGCATTGTGTAAGGAGATATCAAACTTTTAATACTGAAAACACTTCCTGTATTTTACATTGACAATGAAAAAAGACTTGTTTGGTTGTGTGACGACTAATAACCTCTGTCGCTTTTTGAATAGTCAGACATAGTTTATTCGAGAACATTTAAATACTGAGCGGCTTTTTGTGTATTACTATTAAAACCAGACGTTCCTCAAAGCAGCTCACCTGATTTAGTTCGTTTCATAAGGTTGTTAAATTGGGGTAGACAGATCTGCCGAATCCGCGATCCTCCATATTTTCGAAATCCGCGAATACGTTCAATTTATCAGAAAAGTCTGCAGTGCGTGTCGTGAGCATTTTAGGTCAAATTCAACAATTATTAGACTACGAGCCCGAGTTTTCTATGATTGAATACTCAACGAGTGAATTTACATTTTGATTACAGACGATAAATGAGTGATTTTATTCCATTTTTCTTGCAGTATTTTCTAAAAGGACTAGAAACCATTTTCTTAGAGTTTTTATATATCGAGTTCTAAAAACACTCGTGAAATAAGTTTTGAATTACTCCAAAAAGCTGTGGCTCGTGTTTCCAAAAGGGTTTAGGGTTCAGGGCAAATTTCATTAGGGTTTCCAATAGAAACACGAAATATGTTTCTACGTTTTTTAATTTGAATTATAAACGATTTTGTTGTCAATTATAACTTCATCCAAATTATTTCATTTCACCACAAATATTAACGGCCCAGCAAGGAAGCCATTGCTAAAATCGTGCTCTAATTGACAGCTGAATGCAAGCTACTTGTAGGCACGTAGTAAAAATTGTGGTGCTACTGAGGCCGCGCCGCATTCGGAAGTTTGACATTAAAAATAAACCTCAGACAGGTTTTTTGTTTGCTGAAGAAGTTAATTATGTTTGTTAGTATTGTTTTGTACCCAGTAAAAAGGCCTCTTGAGATTAAAAATGCAAATTAAAAGCTCGTACACTTCAAATATTTAAAATCACCACTCGAGACAAACAGAAAAAGGTGTTAACGACTTTCGGCATAAGGTGTTACCGGCAAAACAGAATTTATCGTTGATGTGTGCCGCAAAGAGAACGATTAAGAATAAATTCGAAATTTCTACACGTTTTAAATGCATCAAAGCAAGGAAAACCCGTGCTAGATATCTCAAAGTAAAACGTTTTTTAATAGACCCTAAAAATACTTTGCTGATCATTAGATATTCTTATTGCTGTTTGTGTAAAATAAGGTCAAAATATTGATATTGCAATATCACGACAAACGCCCGGGAAAAATTTAATAAAGTAGCGACCAATTTTACGCGGTTTTAAAAAGGATTAACTTTAATTACTCGGTGCAGGTGTATTTTTAAAGCGGTAAGCTTTGTTTTGCTGCAGCGAGAGAAAGCACTCGTTGCATAAATTGTCTTAGTTTCGTCTTAAAGCGAATACCTAAAGGAAGTTTTGTGGAAAGTGAAAATTCTATTTTGGATTTTTAACTCCGTCCGTCGACAAAAAGACCATAACGGTAAGTTTAACATGTGTTTTGGTTACATCTAAGACGCTCACTGCCTTGTACTGATTGTCTTTAGAGTCCTTCAGTAACATAGATTTTATTGATAACTAGCTGCAGTTATAAGAGGACGTGTCTGAAAGCAGACAATTTTAATGGTACAATTACTAAGATAGTATGATACCTATCAAGAACAGTGGATAAAATTAACTTTGAAGGGCTCTTTGGACTTATGATACCAAACCTTAATCTCCAAATGGCGATATCAAAGACGGAGTGAAGTGGATGAGTACGATTTTTGAAACAGTTTAAAATTCAGCCGGCAATAGTAAACAACTCCTAACTTTTTCAATTGGCCATTGTACCATTGCAAGCATTTTGATTCTGAGTTCGTATGCCAACAAACCACTTTAACATACGTTTTAGGTTTTCCGGTAAAAAAGTACTCAAATATGACAGAATGGATTTCAAGTAAAGTTTAATTAATTTGACTGATTAGCAACAGTTTTAGTTTTGAAGTAGAACTGAAAATTACTAATTTGGTTTATCCTATGCGCCGCTATCTGACTTATAATGGCTGAATTAAAAAGTATTGCTACCAATAACCGATGTTTGTGGATGAAATTTCACCACTTAATGAATAGTAAACGTGCTAATGAAGAAAAAGGATCCGAATAAGCTTGTTCACGAGTCATTTTTTTTTTGTTTTCCTTGAAAAGAACAGGATACGCTACAAAAAGGCAACGATATTTTTTTTTTAATTTTTAAAACTTGGCCCATCTTGTGTAATAAAACGGCATTATGTCTTTTCAGTCCCTGTTCAGAAGCGAATACTGCATACGAAATTGACCAAGCTGGTGATTTTCGGCAAAAGCGCGTTGCTAAGTAACGGACAACGTATACAAATGGCGGAAATCGAATGTGATAACTTTGTTAGTAATGCACGTGCTAAAAGCTCTTTCAATAAATTATACTGAATGTTGAAAGAGGAAGCCACATAATCCCAAGCTGGGTTTTAAGAGTGTCCTCTATCTAAGGTCTAGAAAAAAGATATTAAGGGCGCGTTTTTTTCATAATTCTCTATTTTCCAATTGCCCATAATACACTTTGTTTGCCCCCAAATTTTGCATAACTATTGTTTTCATTCTTTGGGAGGACTGCATATTTCCAAACAATAATTTATGCAAAATTTGGGGGGCAAACAAAGTGCATTATGGGCAATGGAAAATAGAGAAGTTTGGAATGAGAATGGTTGGTACAGAATGCTAGGAATAATTCGTATTCGGCCGCATTAGAAAACGCCCATGTAGTCGAGATGATATGCGCGGTCCTGACACGAGAAAACATTGCGTAATAAATATGGCGGCTGACGAATAGGCTGCGATTGCAGCCATTATCACAGCAATTCTTTTACTTAATTAAGAGGAGGAGAAAATTATGGAAACTGTAATGGATTTGCCGAATGTTCTGGCAGTGCTATTCGCAAAGGAGAGGAGACACATCCCTTGAATCACGGTCTATGCCGTCCGCCATCTTGGATTTTCATTCACAACATTCTGTTCATTCTGCCCCTGGGAGCAGAGTGGATGGAATGGTGTTCTGTCCATTCCGGAATGGAAAGGGGGAAAAAAAAAAAAGCCCATTTCCCCTTCCGGCCCTTCCCCTTCAGAATTGTGAATAAAAAAAACGCGCCCTAAGTTTCACCTTACTTTTGATTGCGATAAGGTTGGTGCTTTTAATATTTCTTCCAAAATCAGAGAGGGGGGAGAGTTTTTTTTTTTTGGATCGATAAATCCTTCGCTGCGTGAATAAAATATAAGTTCTATTTATGGGCCCGGTGTCCTGATGTCATTTTGACGAAACTTGTGGCCGGTTCGGTGAATTATTTCAGTGAGATTTCTGAGAGATTTTTTCGAAGCTTAAGCTTATCAAAGTGTACATAAAGCCTTCACTATAGCCGATGTTTATCACGAAAGTCGAACTGAACAAAATTCTGAATATGCGGTAAAGTCGGCGGTCACTTATTCTAATCCTTACTTAACACTGCTTTACATCGCAGACAAATTAACCTGTTAAATAACAGGAAATTTACATTTGAATATGAAGCTTGAAATGATTCGAAAATAATTTCATGAATTTCGTAGTCAAGCACCAGACAAAATAAACACAACACGAGGGAAAATTCGATACGAATTTTTCGAATTTCCGCTTATGCGAACAGCAATTTTTGATTTCTTTCTCAAACAAATGTTCTAATTAATTTATCTTGAAGGCAGTTACATCAAACAAAGTTCCGCCTCAAAGCAGGCACGTAGAAATTGTTTTATGCTGTGCAAGTTCATCGGGATGAGCAATTCGTGATACGAAATTAAATGATTACAGTATAAAATGAGGAATAAAGTAAAAATGAGTGCAATTAAAATTAATTGGCTGTTAAAATTTTACTCTGACTGCTAATTAAAATTAGACTACGAGCCCGAGTTTTCTATGAGTAAATAGTCAACGAGGCGCAGCCGAGTTGACTATCGCTTTAGAAAACGAGGGCGAGTAGTTAATTGTTTTAGTAGAAACTCTAAAGGATTGCAGTCCAAACAAAATATTGTGCACTTTGAAGACAAAAATCAAGAAAATTTACCGCTTAAAGAGCTACGCGCGGCGACTGTTTTCTATCGGCGAATAGAAAACAGTGGGAGAGCCACGGTGCGGATTTCCAATAGAACACAGCTGAGTTTCTACTAAATTAGATTAGATGAGCCTTAGGTGGCCGAATCCGATTTGACAAGTAAAAGGAATTTTATAAATGCAATAGAAAACTGTATTTCATTATATACAAGTTAATTAAATTGCGTACCGGGAAACTGGGAGGTGTACAACATGGAAAATGATTGGGTGGTTGCTATAATATGATTTTAGGCTATTCTAACCTTTGCTCTAAAAGTGTTAAGAATGGAACTATTTTCTTACTTTTTAAAAAACAGTTCTTGTCAAACTTTGTACACGGAATCATATTGATTGTTACGTTTTTAACATCTTTCAAATATTTTAGGAAATTTTTAGATCAGCTACAAATCGTTTTTTAAGTATCATTACAAAGTGACTTACTCTAAAGTTTTAGTCTTAAGAGAAAATATTTATTTTGACTTCATATGCTGGTAATTTCATTTTTTTTTATCATCGCCACCACCACCACCACCACCATCACCATCACATCATCATCATCATCATCATCATCATCATCATCATCATCATTTTATGTTGAGCTCAGCAAACTGACATAACAGAGGAAAGCCTTGCTGACAAGAGAAGGGGTAGCTGAGAAGGCTAATGTAATTTGTCGCGTCAAACTGATAAGTTTCATTTTACTGGCAAATGAATTACATTATCCAAGGTAGATCGAAATTCTAATCCTTTGTACCGATTACCATAGCGGAGTTATTTTCATGTGTCTTGTGAGAATGTGGTGTTAAATCAAGACACTACGGTTATCTTTTTTATTTGTCCCTTGTCTGCATTTATAGGAGGAGTTAATGACCATCCCTTTCTAGAGCAAAATGCAGAGTTCTGGTTTTGAAAGGGATGTAAGATAGCTTAGACTTGCCAACAGGCAATCGATTAATTCTTTTTAGACGACTTATTGTATCTATAAGAAAATTCTCGATTGTGATTGGCTCTGTGTGTACCTATTTGTCGCGTAACTGGCGTGCAATCACGTGGGTGTCCAATTAAAAGTATCCAATTTGAACAACTTTAAGTAGGATATCTGTAATTGTACACCTACACCATTCGCGGGTGAATCATATGCACTTAGATGGGTGTTCCTTGCTGTTTTCCTACAGTTTGTAAAACTGATCGAATATGCCTATGACTTTTTCATACAAAAAAGCTTCTCAAAGACTTCCTTACTCCTTACCTGAAAATTTGTTATAGATGCGATTTATTAGTAATTGGACCTCGTGTTGTACAATTCAGAGTAATCGTGTTCGTAATTTCAATCTGCCTCGAGCTGCGCGCTAGGCCAATTTGAAATTACTCGCGCTATTGCTTCCTGAATCGTACTCCACTCAGTCCGATTAATATTACAAATAGTTGGACAGACTTTTGGACGCCAAGAGGCAATGTTATCCCAAACCCATTCACGGTGAAAAATGAAAAGCTGTAATGGGGATGTTACACAATACTGCGCTCTATTTTTTTGTTTATTTTGTTGCGGTGATGTTGCAAAATAAGAATTTAGTTTTAGTTCGAGAAATGCTTATACTGCAATGTGTTGAGGTTAACCAATAATTAAAGTTGGTAAGTTAATTCCTTTTACAATGTTTTTTTCCATTACACATCGTCTGCCAACTTTATTTATCTATGCTTCAATGCTTTAATGGTCAATTTAACTTCTTTTGAATATCCAAGCTCATTCATCATTTTACTGACGTTACTTTAACCCTAATTAAACAGCTAATATCATCAAAGTCGGCCTTCTTCGTTACATTTTTAAAGAGTATGTTTTTATTGAGGGACTTATTTGATTGGTTGAAATCCTGTGGGTTTACGGCTTCAAAATGGATTTGGCATCACTTCAATTTTTTACGTTTAAAAAAAAAACTTCAATACCATTCGAATTCGCTATTTTAAGAACCATATGCATAAATATTGGAGAGTCCCCAAAAGAAAATTAAAATGTGAGTTCTTGAAGACTAAACAATTTTTAAAGTTAAAGTATTTACATGTGTATGAATATTCTGCCCTCTTTAATGATTCAGTCAATGTCCGCACAAATTTGCTTGCCTATGTTTTAAAACCATTATTCCTTCGGCCTGCGAATCTACTGGTCGATCCAATTATGAAGTAATTTTTTTATTTTTATATATTTCAAACACGGAAAAAATGTAACCTAGAAGCGTTCCTTTTTTGTTTGATTGACGTTTGGCCATTTTGGCGCCAGGAAGTCGCGCAATTAATAAGAAGTGATGTATGGTCCATTAAAAGAACTTTATTATTCCTTGTTCTTATAAACATCGGTTAAAATCGATGGATATTTCTTAGTTAATCACGTTTCCTGTCAAACACAATCTGTTCATATGGCACATCACGCAAAAACGCAATGAATAATTTAAGTAAAGGAAATTCCATATACATACAGTTCGCAGCGTGTAATTTTTCACAAATATTGTCATACCTGGAAACGTGAAAAGGTAAGATCTGCTTTTTTAATGATCTCTTTTCTTCCAACAATTGCCAGGGAAGCTGGTGTAAGTTAAACGTAAATATATTCGATAAAAAAGAATGATTTTTGCCTCGCAAGAAAGGATAATTTATGAGATAGAATACCGACAAGCATTTTCCTCCGGAATTTTAATAATTCTACTCGTTTGATATGATGTTGAAACGGTATAGATATAAAAACGATCTAAAAAAGGTTTTCAATATTGCTTACATTGAGGTTTGACGGCTTTAAACATAACAATGAGTTAAAATGTTGTCTTTTGAAATGACTAAGTAACAATTGGGGAACATTTCATCAAAAGCCGGCTCACAGGTTCTGTATTGAATAAAAGATTCACAATGGGATAAAAACGAAAAAAAGCTTATTAATGGAACTAAATGCTCAAAAGAATTATTTTTAAATATACTCCATGCTTTTTTAAAGTTACCGAGGTAACGCTTTTTTACAGGCCAGAGTGGACGATTTTTTTTTATTCTTAAACGTGCAAACACTAGTATAATTTCCCGGATTTCGTCTTGAAATCGTCGAGTTTGTTCTGTGACCGCTGTGAATTCACAAGAATACATTCTCAATTACTATCTGTAACCATAAAATAAGTAAACAAATAGAGCGATTCTTCATTCAGCGATTCGCTCTCTTTAACTACCGAGCCAAACATTTCAGAGTGGCAAAAATATAAATTGCCAACGACGATTATTTTGTAAAAATATCATGTTTCGTATATAGCGAGGAGAAATCCTCGCTTACATTTAATAACCTTCGTATCTAAACGCAGTGCATGTGAAATACAGAAATGACGAAATTCTGGATATTTTTTATCGACAAATGTGTCTCAAATGTTTTCAAAAAAACTAGTTGGATTTTGGAACAGTTTCGTTTTATGCTAAATTTAAAAATAATTTACCTAACCCTAGCTCGTCTAAGACTTGTTTTACGAAAAATAGTAGAGTACTTTAGCTTTCCGCATTTCAGTAGAGTTCAAAACTTCTGACGTCGTAAAATGGAGCTCGCATTTAATCCTATTACATGTAATCCGTCAATTTTATTTAATTGTTTGCGGTGGCTATTTTCAGAGCTATTTTCCCAATGATTCCGCCCCTTGCAGGCACAAAGAAAAGACATAATCCCTATTTTCTAAACATCTTTTTTGACCTTCTATTAAAAGTACGAACCAAGTAAAAGCGCGCTCTTCACAGCAAGGGGTTCGACGCGTTGCTAAGTCTTCAGACAAAACACGAATAAATCGTATTGAATTTAAGCAGGTACGCTTCAAAGCACTGAAAATTAACATTTTTTCCTGAATTCCCACTTATTGGTTTGTTGCTAAACCAATAATTACCGCTGAAAATCTTACTTCTGCTAAACTCTACTCCGTATACCACGAGATAAAAAAAAAAACAACAATTTTTAAACTGTACTGAATTTGACTCAGACAAATAAAACTATTCGAGTCTGAATCTGAAAAACGAAATGATACACATGCATGTGACCGAAGCCTAATTTCTTCTTTCCATATTCATACGTTGTCAAGCAAACAAGTATTGAGAATAAAAAAAATGCATGGCTGTTTATTAACTCCCTTATCATTTAGAACTTTGAAGCGCGCGAAGTAAAGTTTCGATACTTAGCGACAACAGCCATAGTTAGTAGAGGAGATATCGAGCTAAGTTTCGAACCTTCGGCAAAATCATGTTTGCCGGAGGCAAGGTTAAATTAGTTTTCCAACTGTTTGAAAATACAAATATATTATCTCTAAGAAGGTTTTTTTTTGCCTACGGTCGGTTTTATTCTTAATGTCAAAGGCTTTGAATTTCTTAACAAGAACTTTCCATGCATTGAAACTATCATGCTATACTTTCGAAATAATCACGAAATATTCCAAATTCGAAAAAGAAAGAATCAACAAACGCAGTTAAATTTCAGTGGCGAAATAAAAGAAATATGGCCTTTATGAGTTCAAAATTACCGTCGACCCCATGCAATAAATAATCTCTTTATGATATTGTGCGAGATTATCCCCAAATGCGATTCATGTTGAGTTCGCCATTTCATAGGCGAGATATCACGTGCTAAAACTTAAGAGATTTTTCGGCCAAAGTTTAATTTCAAAGGCAACTTCATCTACAAGAATATCTATATCTGCGGTCGGTAGATGAAGCTCTTAATCTCTCTAAATGCAGTCGCTACGTTACCCCCAGGGCGTAATCGAGGACACCCCGCCAAAAGCTCGGTCAAGTTTTCTTTAATTTCTTTCGTTGATCTATTCGTAATTAATGTTTGAGTTAGGAGTAAACTGCGCGATACAAAAGACATACAAATTTTGTGGGTTCGAAAGCGTATCGAATCAAAACTAAAAGAATTGAATAGAATTTTCGCCTGTCTTGTTTTGAACCAATTTAGATACCATCCAGCGACCTACGCGTTCCATTAAAAAGTTCCTTGCCTTAGGCTGTTTGAAGTTTTGCCATGACGGCCGCGCGAGTGTAACTAGGTTTTAAATAGTTGCAATATCATTCGCCCTAAACGCCGCCCGATAATTTTCGTGAGCAATTTGTGACATTTCAAGATGTAAAGTTGCTGTAGTTTCAAGATGAAGTTCCGGTGACGCAAAACAGTTCTGCATTTCCTCGTGTGACTCACATCAAAAAGGGAAAACGCTTCTCGGTACGGTCGCAATAAACGACGCGTAAATTGACTAGCTGACTGTAGAATACAAAGCGAAGGGTGTTTAAGGGTGCAACCGATAGAGTTTTTTTTTAATTCGGCCCTCTACACAAAGCCTATTGAAGGTAAGCAGTTTAGTTTGTTTTGTTTTAGTTAAGACAAATGAAAGTTTTTACCCTCGGGGGAAAGAAAAACTAACTTATATCATGTGGAGTAGCTAAGCTTGTCTTTAACTAACATGGAACTTTCTAGAAAATGCCTGAGACACAACACATATGGTTATAGAACAATTCAATATTTTGCCTTTCTAACTTAATGACTGGATTTTCCGTTCAGGGGGTTTAAGCTTACCTTTCGCGAATTTTCTATTAAGATACAAATTAAACTTTGGGTTTTAAAACATTGGTCGCATATCAAAAACAATCTTTTAGAGTAATTTCACATTGAATCTGTCAGTAGCTTTTAAATTTCTTAGTCGTATAAAGAAAGTAATTGTAAGAGAACTTGTCTTCTATGTATGAGAAATTACCAGGTGCACTTGCAGAAATTCGCAAAGATCAATAATTTTTGTAGGAATTCACAACTTAAACTGCACAAAAAAAAATCAACGCAAATCGATCTTTGAGAAACACTGTGCTTTGCGTTTTAAAAGTGTATTTTTACTATTTGCGTCATAAAAGTGAAAAACCCACAAACGAGAAACAATGACATGGCAAAATCGTTTCGAAAGTTTTCCGCTTAGGACTAAAATGTTTAACAAGATAGCTTTTTTTAATGGCACGCTTCGTCGCCAGTAATCTATTTTTTTCTTTTTTTTTTCAACTATATGATACCACCAAACAATCGATTGAGAGGCTCAAAATTTGCGTAGCTGTAGAAGTTGTTGACATTTGGAAGACACAAAACTGATACGGAATTGAAATTCAATTTGGCCATTTTCAAGGGCTTTGCTCGCGGCTTTTAGATAAAACCGAGGGTTTATTTAAGTTGAAGCGCATTGCGGCAAACAGGGCGACAAGATCGCTACCGCAAGCTGAAATCGCGGCTAATTTTTGGTCGCTTAAAGTCGCTTAAAGAAGGTACTGGCTAGTGTTTTGTTTCCATGGTAATAAGAAAGAAAAACAGTGTGGGTCCACGTTTGCAGCTGTCCGCACGCGCGATTGTTTTTGACAACATCGCAGGGGATCTGCTATAAGCGAAGCACGTCACAAAGCCGAAAGAGTTGGCCGTAAATAATAACAATTAATACTCCCCATCAGCCACTTCATAACAGGAGCTATTTGCCAGTGACTCGCTATGATAAAGCAAAGAAGGGAACTGGTTTAAATTTGGAAAGAAATTTCAAGTTCGATCGTGGTACGATGTTGTAGCTTGTGCAAATGGTGAGTTTCTACACCTAATTAACGTGGCCAAGAATCCACCGCAAATGGAAAAATAATTGTTCTCGCTAGACACAAAAGTCGATTCGCCAGCAAGGATGTGCAGCGTTCAGCAGACGATTTTCATAGCAACTTAAACAAAACAACTCGACATCTATCACGTAGTGTGAATTTTTCATGCGCTTATATTAAAATCGAAAGGCGCGTTTCCTTCACTAAAATGCCGTATACTCTGGATTTAAATTAATTCGTCAATTTTATGTGCAACGCTTCATCCTTCCTTGACAGGTACACTTCAATGGTCATAATTGCATTTATTTTTTCGTTTCAGTTTCGGCGGCACATTAACAATGAAACAGGCTACTGTGTATAAGATTGGCTTTCACAAAGCGAGAAGAAAAGATTTCAAACTTAGCGTCTTTAACGTAAACTTAGATTCAATTACTCAACATTGCTTCATCTCCAGTTTCATGTTCCAGTTAAAATAGTGTTCCCATCACCGGCGTCATGTTACTAATATATTTGTTCTTACAAAAGAAACTTCCCTTGTTTCGACAGGTTAAAAAACAACGTCGAAATCATTTGAGGTGATGCCGCCCGTCAGACGAGTACAGGCGAAGTATGGAGAACACAACTGAGAACTACCGCAGAATACCGCCGCGAAGCAAATTCAACGATGAAGAATCAACGGCAGTTTTGCGGCTTATTATAGAGCAAGAGCGACTGCTTAAGAACCCCGCAAATCCTGTTCTAAACATAACTAGTGACAAATTGAAACGGCTTCCTCCTTTAAACGGGAAAATGCAAGATTCTTTCAGTGACTCCGGCTCAGATTCTAGCTCAGGATTCGAGCCTCATCGGAATCAACGAAAACACAGATCTGCGGAGGACGACGTTGTCCTTAGCAGACCAACACTTTTAAAAGGAAAAGAACTTCGTGGGTCTGAGGAACCTGCGTCGATGGGTAAGCCGAAAGTTCCAGAAATTTATAGCACGCCGAAAATCGCGCGCCCTCGAGACCGCGAGAGGCCACGCGCGTCATATGGAAGAAACTCTCAAAATCGTAGTAACAGCACCGTAACACTCCCTCAAGCGAAAACCACCGAAGACTATAACAGTTTTTCTACGACGGAGGTCGATTTAAACAGACCGTCAAATCCTACGCCGTTTATACACGTGGATGACTTGGGAAATCCTGATGAAAATACATCTAGAACTTCATACAATCAGAGTATATGCTATGACAGCGACGAAGATAAAATTGAAACTACAGAAACCTACACTTCCTACATAAATTAACGCAAAATCTGGTTTTCTATCGACGAAATAAGCGAGTAGTGCTCACGGAAAGATGATGCTTGCTTCCAGTAATTTTTTTTAATTGCTACTTTCAACCAAGAAACTCTTGTTTCAACGTCAGCTTAGCTAACTATTTATGTTAAGGATATGTTTCAAAAAGTAAGATTTTGTCTTCTACCAAACCAATCGAACAAGAAATAGTACATTAATTCTAGAGTAACGCAAGTATATTTTTATATGTTATTACAACCGTCACGATTTGACATGACAGTCAAAGAGAACTAAAATCTACTCGAGCTAAGATGGCATTAAGAAAAAAAAAAAAAAAAACGGCAGCCTGGCCCTTGAAATTAAAGAGTAAAACATCTTTCGTATGATATTACATCACTGCTTTAATTTAAACACTCGTATTCTCGGGATTTACTTAATTTTGAGATGACCTTCCAATATCCCGCAGTCCGCAATTAGTCTTTCGTTTTCCAAAGCAAATATCTTTCAAGTGAAACACAGGTGAAAGGTTTCTTGCCTAACAAACGTCATAATTATGTGTTATGATGCAATATCTTTTCGCCAGTAGGCATTCTGTGAAATATCTATCTATCTGATTTTTTTTTTTTTAAGTTCAATCTGCTAGCGACCAGATCTTTCAATTAATTCACTATTATATTGGACGGCGCAGCAGGTAGTATGCTCCCCCAGAGCAATCAAATTTGCTCCATTGTGTAGTAACCTCGACCGCAACATGAATGCAATTTAGCGAGGGTCTTTAGCAGTGCGCGCGACCCTAGCGCGGTTATAAAGAATAACATTCAACTCCACTAGCGCCTAGCTAGTGAAAGAGACACTAGTTAAAATGTTTATACCAGAAACGTGTAAAAACGTGTACAAAGGTTTAATGTGACAAATATTAAAAATCGCCGGAAGAAAAATAAAATTCTATTTCAAGTCACTGGTCGGGTTTTGTTTTTATCCAAACATGCACAATATCGCTACAGCCCCATGAATTGAAACAATGTTGGGAAAAATATCTCCGGGCCTTACAGGAAATCAACAGATCCAGTTATCTCAATGCGCAGTGCAGTAAAGAACAATTGATTTTGCATCATTCAAGAGGGCCTTTGACTCTTTCAAACAGAAAAGTTAAATGAGCTCGCCATATTTAAAATTAGAAACTTAGTTTGAGAAGTAATATTTCAAATGGTGTTTTCCCCTTGAAAATTAAAAAGCGTTATAAAACGTTTTTTAGTATTTTATTTTTTCGCGACAGCATGAAAAATAATTGACTTTGAACTGAGTTCATTTCTGCAGTCGAGCGCCTTAAGGACACATAAAAAACTAACACAAAGCTCATTTTTCAAAACATGTTTGTTATCTGTCTTTAGCAGTGTGTGGTTTACTTGTATTTGAATTTCACGAAGTTCAATTTTTTTTTAAATGTTAATTCCAGCTAGCACAGAATTTGATTGGTTGCCTGAAGAAGCATTCGATCAACACGCCCCGGGCGATACCGCTACGAGCACGTTTTAACCGTTTTCGTTTTATAACGCTTTTTAACGGCACGCGCGTTCACGGATCTCGCTTTTTCCTGAAATGACGTTGCAATTTGTAAGCGGACCAAAGTCTAGAACAAGAAAATTCGCAACAAAAGCATGTCCATTAAAACAATTTGAAAAACAAATCCACCGAGGCAGCTGTTTCGATGTTAATTTTCCCTCGCCATTGTTTTGTTATCTAACACAAATATCAACAAAAAAAATGACTAATTTAACATACCACCTATTGAAGAATTAACAAAGCTGTTCAAACCTTGACATCGCTATCTTGTCGAAAAAAAAAATTGAATAGAAAATTCGTTCAAAAGCGATAATATATACAAGAACTGTAAGTTAATATAGATAAAACTGAGAATTATCACAAAAAATTTACCTGTCTTTATTCGAGGAGAATTGACGTAACCGTTCTACTTTCGTACGAAGAATAAATTGAAGCTTTTAAAGGTTTCTAGTAGAATGCCAAAAATAGCGATTTTATTTGGCATCACTACCGTAAAAAATCATTTTGAGAAATGAAAATTATTGCTATACTTCATTAAAAAATCCCGCCTTTAGGCAAACTTTCAGCTAACTGTTAATAAATTGCTTTTAAAATATAAAATAGAGCCACAATAAAAGTTAAAACATTTGCATGCAATACATCTCTTATAAAAAGTTTCTTATGTTTTAAAACATGTATATTTTCGAATATTTTTAATATTTTGGTTGTTTAGAAATATATACTTTGCTTAAATGCAATAGCACTTTTCAAAACACGAACATGCATGCATGTTAAACATGGTTCGTGTTCATTTTATCCCGGCGAATTTCGGCGTAACTGTTCAAACGTAACTCATAAAAAAACACTTTTTTCTCGGCGGTTCATTTATTTTCATTTTGCGTAATATCCAAATTTGGCTCAGCGTGATTCATACGATTCAACAACTCTTCACTTGAAAAAAAAAAAGAATATTAAAAATTCCTGCCTGCTACGTGCACACATCGAACGGGAAACTGAACTAAAAATTCCGTTGGGAACAAAAGCTATGTTTGCTATAAGCTGGATTAAAATTCGTTTTATCGGTGTTCATTGAGTTAACACCAATGCGTTAACTGCGCGTGGGCTGGGATTAATGGGCTAAAAACGGAATAAGAAATCGGAGACCTGTTTCGACCGGGAAAAACTTCTTCAATAAATAATTTATTACACAGTGCATCATTGCGCTTACATGCAAACAAACACACCTTGTAAAAATGGTCAGTTTCCAGTAGCTGAGATATTCACTGTAAACAAACCAATCCTCGTATATAACGAACAATACTGATATAAAGTTCACATTTTTACACAAAGTTTGTTTATTTCAAGCAAGCACTAAGCCAAACGAATTTCGTGACGCTTCTTCGAGGAATTTGTAGTCGTAGCAATTATAAAATTCTAGTTCAACTCCCCCACGAAACCGCAAATAACAATAACAATAACAGAAAAACAATGCTAAGTGATTAACTTTGCAAAAGAAAGAAAGGCCACCTGGTAGAGACTGTTGACAAAAAGCTGAACTCGATACCAACCGGGAACGACACGCCGTTATAACTAGATTATTCACAGTCCCCTATATTTCCGTGTCGTCGTTTAAGCCTGGTTCTCATATAATCGCCCCGATCGTTTTTATTATATCGCCTCTGTCACTTCAAAAAGTTTTTTGCGATCGGGGCGATTATATGAGAAATTTACACAGGCGATCGCTAACGTCCGCGGCGATTGGAGCTCGCAATCGCTTGGATCACCCGTGTTCTATCCTTCTAGCTTCTCTTTCTCTTCTTCGCTGTAAAACTGTTATAACTGACAAAAAAAGGAGGCCACGACTTTTGCTCTTTCATTGAAGGCTGCCATTGTGTTGGATCTAGGACTAAAATGATTGTTTTTCGTAGGTCTTCGCTCATACCAGGCGATCGGGACGATCTTATGAGAGCCCCCGCTTATGAGAGAGCTTCCCCGATCGCTTCGATCGTCTTAGTTTTTGCAAACGATTGATGCGATAGAAACGATCGGGGCGATCATCTGAGAATCAGGCTTTAGAGTTCGAGAGGTAGAGGTGTCCCAAAGACGCTCGAAATTTCTTAAAAAGTCGCTCGAAAGTTGCTCCAAAACTGCAGTTGCTTTTAAATAATAAAATTCTCCAATATATATGCTAATTATATTTCCCTTTGAAGGTAAGATTTCTTAACATTTTCATGGAATTTAACTGCAACTGAAAAATCTAAATAACATTTAAAAGGCCAACAATTGGTGAATTACAAGAATTTCTTTCACTAAGTTTGTTGACGAGTTTTTAATTCTAAACTTCCTCGGAAATCTTCGGCCAATTTTGTTTATTTTTGGAGAAGTTCGAAAAATGCTCGGAATTGTTCGTACGGCCTTCAAACAACACTCAGACAAACTTCGGAAATCTGCCATAAGTTGTTCAAAAGATGAAAAGTTGCCGAGCATTTATATTTGGGGCAGCCCTTTCGAGGGGCCGCCATTTTGGTTTCTAAGGCGAGCGAAAGATAACAAATTTCTTGAACTCTACGACAACACGGAAAAATAGGGGACTGTGAACAGTCTAAGTTATAGGCTATCCTACTTATAAGCTCCCTTGGTTATTGGCCCAACTGTCTGCTAAAGAAAAAGAAGTACTCTGTTGATGTGTCGGTTATATATAAAAGCTCCCTTGAAATATAAGCCCTTTCAACTCACTAACGTCCACACAAAACATTACGTGCATGGAAATGAATATTATTATACAGATGCGAGTGTTTTACTGCAAAACAGACCACTGATAACAGGCCGAAACTGCATCCGGGACTGTAGTGGCGTATCTTCCATATCCACACTAGTGAGGATATTGATGACGTCATTTCGCGCCATTGCACGGCTGCCAAACTTTGCCAAACGCCGGTTGAAAGATGGCGAGTAATAGATAAGTTAAATGCATTGAATCCGACTTAAAATCGTTCACCAAGGATCTGAAAAATACAGACATGAAGAAAGAAACTTCAAATGCCTTAAAACAGTTCAAGGAGTTTTCTTGCAAAGTAGATCAAAGGATAGATACGTCAGCAATCCCAGCCGCCGAAATGCAATTGTGCTTCAGTGACACTTCTGTTGTTTTTGTCTATATAATAAAAAGAACATTACACGTTGGCTCAAAGATATGATTTTTATGTTCTCAATTGTTTTTGCCACGAGAACATACAATTCATATCTTCTCGCCACCGTGTAATATCCTCACTCTCAGAGTGCTGGGTCAAAACGTTTAATCAAAATCGCTTTCTTTGTACAATATTTTGCTCAGCAGAGCCTCTTGGTCGTGTCTAGTCAAGCGCATTTTTGAAACCTTTTTTTTTGGCGTCTATAAGCCCCCCAATTTTTTTTTCCCCCAATTTAAACCAACCCAAAAACCCCTTGGGAGGTGTAAGCTAAGGGCATATAACAAGTATTTAAACATATCGGTGGGGCCAGTGGGCGGTAAGATAGGAACGAGGTCCTTTTATTTGTCAAATGACCACAGTTCTTGGATGAAAGCCATCATCAGTCCAGTTTATCCCCAGAAAAGGGTATACGCGTGACGTAACGAAACCATTGTTCTTAGATCTCCGATCAAAACATTCGGATCACGTGACAAAGCGTGTTCAACTCAAGCAAAATAATTTGCGGAGTTCAAACAGTGCGCGGTCCTTTATAGATTTCTTTTCAATCCCATCCGATCCCTTCCGATTCAATCCGATCTGATCCGATAATTTTATATCGGATCCATTCCGAACTGCTCCTGATGTTTACTATCTCGGACATGCGCGTGGTTAGTCGTCTTTTGGCGGTTTTTAAGGGCGCTGGCGCGATGATAATAAAGCTTTTAAAACGTTTTGGGATTCTTACCATTACGACAATTATGAAAATTTGAAAATTTTAAAACTGAGACAAAACTGCATGTTGAGATAAAATAAGATTTATTTAAAATGCGGCTCTGACTTGCTTACTAGTCAAAAACGTGAGTTGCTTCATGCATTTAGTACAGCTTTATATCAAAGGCAAACATTACGCTTGTATGACACTGAGGCTTAAATAATTAAGAGATCAAAAAAATGGTATCATTAAGTTTTCATTTTCGTCACACTACACCCACTGAATATCTCAACTTTTAGTCATTTCGTTCGCCAAGCTAGGCAAAAAAAAAGAAACAGCTCGTTTTCTCCTGGGACGGGTTTTCGATTTCTCACTTGAAGTTGAACTGCTCTCCTCCGTCTCGCGTTCAGAAATGGCTGGCATGTGATGTGCTGAGGTGTCTTTTGACGTTCCATTTTTCTCTTCCGGAGAAACGGTTCGACTTTTCTTTGACCGTTTTAACTCTCTTTCCTGAGCGCGTTCTTTAAACAAACTTGCGGATATATTCTTGCAATCCATCGAGGACAGCTTTGACGTGTTTTGCGATACTTTTTCTGAAGAATTATCTCCGTCTTTGCTAGCAATTGCTAGTGGAAGGCTAAAAGCTTTGTGAAAAGTTAACTTCTTCTCTTCTGTAAGTTCTACATTTTCTCCGGAGTCGTTGCTCTTTTGGTCCGCGTTAAAACACGGTGCTAAATGTTTTTGTTCGTTAACACTTCCTTCGGCTCTCGTGTTTTGGGAATTTTTTCTGATGGCATTGACAAAGTTTTCAGCATGCATAGCTTTTCTATCCAATCCAAAATCCATTAAAGCCACCCCTCTTTCGCTTAAAATTCTCATTTTCTCTTTCTCGGATTTGAGTAAGAGCGCGGTCCAGCGCTTCTTGCTATCTACAGCGATATCTTGTTCCTTCTTGGCGTAAAACCACGCAGCCCCCCAACGCCGACACTCACTTTTCGCCGCAGACTTGCACGACTTGTGAAATCGCTGCACATCCCCCTCGCCAATGTAAGGAAAGCTATTTGCCACGCCAGAATCCTTTATCGAAGACTTCCTAACTGCACCATAGCTTGGAGTCTGTTCCTTGCTTGTCCTTCTCAAAGGACGAGAATTTTTTTCGTCTGTAGGATCAAAAGCCAGCGACGCTGAGCCACCGAACGATTTTTGGTTCATGGGTAGCTGTGTGTTTGCTTCCGACAAGGGCGTCTTCGTCGAATGTCTTCGTTCGCGCGAGATTGAAAAAGAATTCCGTTGACGGAGTTGTTTCTCGCGTTCAAACCGAAGTCGGTCTCTCTGCAAATTGTTCAGTTCTTTAACTACTTTTCGTTCTTCTTCAACGTGGTGAAGAAATCTCGCGTCCTTCTTCTTTCCAAATCAGCGCTGAGTTTTCGGAATTTTTCCTCTTCCACGCGGCTTTTAAGATCCAACCATTCACTCGGTTCTCGTTTTTCTCGCGCGGGATCTCCAGAATTAAGCACCAACTCCACTATATCTGATGCCATTTTGAAACTTAACTGGCACGCGAGATAAAAACACGCGCCAATATGCACTGAACGAAAAGAACAGTGTTTAAAATATTCACGGGACTTCAGACGAAAGCAATCTCTCCAGCTGCAAGTTTTTTTCCTTCCAAACTTTACTCCGTTGTTGAAATTTTCGCTGACTGCATCTTATAAAGTGTTTACTCTCCGTTACCACGGAAAGAAAACAAACACATGGTGTAGTGCGTTTGCATATCAAGGCACGCATCACTCGCTCTCGATATTTCTAAAGCATTGTTTGTACAAATCCCACTAAACAAAAGTACTCCGACAATTAAACAAAGTGTTATAGAAACGGAAGCAATTAATTAGTTCCCAAGTGGGGTCGTTAGTAAATGTGCGGCTCGTAATGAAAAGAAAGAACGAGAGTTCGGGTCGGTATTCCTGACTAAAATATGCAGCTTTTTCAGCTATATACGTAGCTCGAGGTCCGTAAACTGTAAAATGCGGACCGACGTTCCACAGTAGGAACAGTACAGACTGAGAAAACCAAGTTTATGTAATGTTCATCATCTCTCCGAAAAAGGAAAACGTTTCAAGTCAACTGCGCGGAGAGCGCGCCGTTCTGTTGGATACAGTCCGAAAATTATCAGCGCGTACTGAGAGATATTAAAACAGTTCTTTCGCCCGTGTCGCCATCAAATTTCTCCTTGCGGTAATCAGTGACTTAGTCTTTAGTCAAGATGTCTTTCAGAGATGGTCAAGTTCTGTCTTTCTCGTGACTAGTCGCAAAAAGATAAAGGAAAGATACAAATGTTTAGAAAGGGACAAACTATGAAATGGGATGCAAATGTGAACATTAATTGCAAATCCAAAGCCATATAATTGACGAAATACTAAATCACTTTGTTCTTATTCGCTCGGCAAACCATGTAAGAAATTTTCTTCGATTTTTACTCTTCGCCAAGGTCTAGTCTCCGTTGACACCTTTCACAGGAACCGTTTAAAAGCAAGGCTGACCACTTGCCGTCAGAGCATGTCTGGACCAGGCAAAGCCAAGCTGCCCAAATTCTGAGGTGCCAATGTCCCTGCGTTAAATGTTCTTGCGCAAGACACTTTACTATCCTAGTACAAGCGTTCACCTCACACGTGTGAACGGTGTGAAAGACACATTGACTTTTTTTTCTACTAGCACCCTACCCATGGCAACTTAATTCAAAATATCTTTAGATTTAGTAACTTTAAAACTTTCAAACTTCTTCGGTACTACAACCTTGTGCGGCGAATCTTTGTGCGGTTACAACGTTCTTTGTAATTTCTGAAAATCTACACAAACAAACGCGTGCACACAATTTAAGTGCTGTCTTTTTCACGTGTGAAAATAGTTTGAACAGTTTAAAGGCTGTTACATGCAGTGTTCGTAGCGCGTTTCACTTATTTAAAAATTTATCTCGACTTAATTCAAAGTAAAGTCGTGTTCCCATAATCATTACTTCGTAAACAAAGCCTGCTAATTAACGACGGTATCTTTGTTAGCTTCACTTAAGTGTGTTTGTTTAACGGGCAAAGAGGTTAAGCCACGCGCAAGCATAATTGTTAAAAGCTATCAGTTTCTTTTTTTTAATGGATGCACTCAGAATACTGTGCCATTAAATACGTATCGATACCCATCTTTTAATAGGGCCTCTCTACTTTACCTCTTCGAGGCTGCCACGAAAGGATAACTGTGGATTTTTAACTTTAGTACAATATCCGAAAAACAGTTCTTTAGCATTGACACGAGAACAAAAGATTCGAAGCATCTGTTGAGGAGTGTTTTGTCCAATTGTGTCATCATAATACAAAGGCATTAACAGGAAACCAAGCCATGCTCGTCTGACCAATTGTGGCTTAATCTTCGGCTTGGGATGAAAGTGCAAATGAGTTTCAATTAGTCAGTACACTCGAAGGGCAAAGCTAATTTTCATATGACTGCCCGTGTGACATTTATCATCTGTTTTCAAGACGACAAACTTGTGCAATTGCGTGGCTCTGAACCGAGAGCAAAAAGAGGAGAAATTTCCACGGAGGCAGTTGTGCTAGTAAGCTGTGTTTGCTCAAGACGAATTGAGCGCCGAAGTGTATCAGTCGCTAAGTTTATCGCACCAACGTAGCAACCAAAGGATAGGCGAACAACAAAGGCAAATTATCGAAGTACAAATCTCGAATTTGTCGCTGCTCATTGTCGCCTCATATGCTGTGAATTTGGAAATTAAATACTCAAAGTTAACGCAACACCTACGTGTTCAAGAGACTTTTTGTCAAAGAAATGTGCTGTTTATTGCGATAACTGTTTAACCATCACAATTCCTGGAAAGTAATGATTCCGCAAGTTCGAGTAAGCAAGCCAATGGATGGTTTAACTTCAAGAAAATGCAGACAGCGGGAAGAAAATGTTACTTTGAGGAACGTCGTTAGTCAAATAAATTTGTCCAGTGAGAAAATGGTCGCGAACACTGTCAAAAAAGCGGCCATTTTAGGGAAACTACACCAAGCTAGTATACACGATTTTGCGTCCGCGGGAGAGACAAGAGATCCACACGAAGCCATCTTTGAAATGAAGTCCATGCGAAAAAGTTTGCAAAATCATCTGAAAAACGACGGGCACAAGACATTAAGTCCTGAAGGAAAGTTGAGACAATTTTCGGCAAGAAAACCGCCGGTAGGTCAGCGAGGGACTTCAGCAATTTATTCAGGAAGATTATCAAACGCTTCATCTTATACGGGTGTTTTTATAAAGAGGAATGAAAATGAGAAAAAGGACTACAGAAAGGAATCACAGGGGAGACCATCGACCACCAGGCAAGAAGTGATAAATCGCCAAGATGAATTTACGCGGAATGTTTACAGTCGACATATGACCACGCCAACTCCACGCATAACTGTAGAAAACAACGCTAAAGATTACACCGAAATTAATTTCAAAATAAACTCGCAATCGGTAGAAACTGAAACAGAAACTTCAAGGAAAGAAAGTCACACTGAAAACAAATCAGACGACAACGACGAAGTGTTCTTTAGCGCAAGCGACGCAAGAAACAGCGCGTTAAGTGCGCCACAAGAAGATATTTTGCTGGAAGAAAAAGAAGTGTTGAACAAATTCACTGATCCGCAATTAAAGGAATCGCTGCAAAATATAATCAAGAGACGGCGAAGCAGCGTACGCTTTGTAAAATCCGAGTCGGGATACGACATGGTAAACCTTGAGAACACAATTAGCGAACATCTGGAGGAAAATACAGATCAATATAAACAAGAACAGCAACAACAATTAGCGGATAGCGAAAATGCAGTCGAGGAGGCAAAAAACAGCGAAAACCGAAGTGTTCAATCGGCGTCTTCTCGGCGAGTTTCGGCAAATCGCGAGCGCACGACGAGCGCGGGAACTATAACTTCGGAGAAAAGCCACGTCGCGGCCAATCCTCGGCAACCTCGAACGCGCTCACGAAAAACTGGAAGTCAAGAACAAGGAATTTCCACAGCGAGGCGCATTTCGTCGGCTAGGTCATGTGTGAGTACAGCGTCAAATCAGACGCAAAGAAGTTTAAGTTCTCCCATCCTGAGAAGGCGAAGACCCGAATTCCAGACAGAAGAGACCAGAATTATTCGGCCTGCTACTGCAAAGGGATACGTACCCAATTTAACCAACAGGAAAGTCTCGCGCAAGTATTCAGCGCTATCTTGTCCTGAAATTTTACAGCGTAGAGACCAAGCCAAAAATTTGGCTCAGGTTAAAATGATCCGAGAATTCCTTTTAATGTACACCAAAGTCGCAACAAAGAAAGACGAAGCACTTCCCAAAAGCGGGCCTGTTCGTATGATGAGTCAAACACCGGAATTGGTCATCAAGAGCGCCATTGGTCAGTTCTTAACGTGTGCTTTTCCGTCTGGGGAAAGTGAGGAATGGACTGGATTAAGCGCCAGGTCGAAAAAGGAACGATACGAGGAACAACAGCGCTCGAAGTTGTTAAGGATAAAGATTTGCATGAAACATTTGGCCTCTGTAGCTTGATATTATATATATGTGTTTAAATTACTCTGGCTTGCATCTTCACTTGGGAAAGTCTTTCAATATCCAGCCAAGGATCTTTATATTATGCTTACTGATTTTAGTACAATGTACATTTGTAAGTCGCGAGGATTTTGTGTTATCAACTTGATAATACAATATCAATGTTGATTATTGATGTCTTAAATAATTTGAAAGCATTCCTGATCCAACCACCTTCCCAGAAAGGGAAGAAGAATCGAAAAAATACACTGAGGTAGATAAGAAGCTTAACCACAGGCAGACCACCCTACGTGTTGTGGTTATTATTGTTGACATAAGGTTTTGAAACAAGGCGCATATAGAAGATATAGAGAAACATTACGTCTGCTTCGATAAAAATAAACGTCTTAAGGGCTCGGGCGGCAAAAACACGACACGACAGCTTTTTCTTAACTTTTATTAAATCATTAGAGTATTTTATATTTTGTAGTAAATCGAGCCGACGTAATGTTTCTCTATATATCCTATATGCGCCATGATTTCAACATAACCTTATGTCAACATTATTAACCACGAACACATAGGGTGGTCTGCCTGTGGCTTAACTTATCAAGTCAGTTGACTTGAATTTTGCAAAATCGATAATGTAAAAGAAAATTGCTTCTCTAGCAAAATTATTGGCAAAACCTACCTCTATTCATTGTTTCATTCAATCGATTCTTCTTTTTTTTTTTTGCAGTCTTCCACCTTTTAAGTCACAAATTATTTATTTTAATATTTATTTATAAACTATACTTTTACTTATGCTTTTAACATGTGCAATTCATTTAGAATAACATCAATTGAAAATAGTTTTAAGTAGGATCTACACCAAGATTTCTAAAATGGTGTTTAAATATGTATGTATAAATAAAATTGGATGTGACTTTCCAATTTAAATCACATCACATAGTGGAAATGTTATTTGATAACAAGGAAACCTGGGACTGAAAATAAAAATGGTTTCGCTACTTTTTAGTCAAAGCTGACTTTTGCCCCTTGACTCAAACTATGTATTGTATTGATGCTTACTTAAATAATTTTGCTAAAAACCCAGCATGTAATAGTCCATTTTACAGTTGCCTGCAGTGTGACCTGGCCTTGAATGGTAGTGAGGTGGAGGTGACCTTGAATTGATACAAACCTCTCTGCTTTATTATGTAAATGCAAACTAGTTTGCATCAAAACAACATGATTAACACAACAAAAGCAGTGAGGTCTGTATCAAAACAAGGTCACCTCCAGCCTCACTTCCATTCAAAGGCCAGGTCACTGAGAGACAACTGTAAAATGGACTTATATATCGTGTTGACAAAACTGTGGCATTCATTGCTGTCACACAAGGTAGTCAAAGCATTTTGATTAGTTTACTTTTGTTGACCTGTAATTTTTTCACTGTACTCCCACACTGCTCATCACGACCCGCATTTAGCAGGACTTTAGTACCCAGGCTACTTACATAGACTTATCCTGCCACATTTCTGTGCTTAGTACACTGACGGGTTATTGTTTAATGTTTTAGAGAATTTTAAATACAACTCTCGTTCCCAGGTCTTTCTCTCCTGCCACATTCTAACGAGAACTTATTGTACTCCTAAGTGTTACGTTTATAAATAAAATTTGATTTGATTTGTATTTTTGATTTGGTTGTCACGCTGGTGACAGGCAGTGACAGGATATTGCGTGACGACAGATGGAACGCTTTTGTAAATAGCGCCAGTGAATGAAAAGTGCCCTAAAATTTATTACATTTTACTTCTACTTACTTGGTTTTGTATGCCATTCCATTCGCTTTTCCTGTTTCACGTTTAATAAGCTTAAAATCCACATTTCGGACGTGTACTTGAAGCAGTAAACCCTAAATTATAAGAAGCAGTAAATTTTAATGCTGAAGGAAAAAAAGAAGCTTTAACTGTTTCAATTTTTTTTTTCTAAAAATATTCTTTCAAGACAACTTACCACGTGATGAGGAACTTAGGTATTTCTACCACAGCCGGCGCGCGTGACTTTGCAAGCGGCGTGACCTTTGCAAGAGAACCCGTTCGCAATTCGGCTAAACTTTAGAGTACCCGGCCACTTTTTTGCATCTCAGAGAAACTTGAAGTTCTTGTGGTCATGTAAGCTCACAATCACTGTTACAATCACACGTGTACAATCAGAAAAATTTACAAAATGCGAGACGCTGAGATCAGATCAAATGTTCGCGGGTCCTTGATCGAACGGGATCGCGCGATGTTTTATGGGAGCGAGGCACCTTGTTCCCAGTGTTTTCTCGGATTTAAACGCCGGCAAAAAAGCGGTCAGCGGTAGGGTCTTTATAATTCTCGTGTTCGTGACTGTAGCACAGAGTGTCACACAGAGATCCGCGCTGCACGGAGCTTGAGTATAAAACTCGACGAGCTTGGGAAAAAAACCATGGTGGTGTCGCAAGAGGTCTTTGGCAAAACAGAATCGGGCGAAGAAGTCATCAAATATACCATCAAAAACAGCAATGGACTTGAGCTGGATGTGATATCGTTTGGGGCTACTTTTGTTTCGCTGAGATGCCCCGATAGGTAAGAGAAAACGTTTCGTGACTCGCGCCCTGCAGCTCAACGGGCGTTTCCAGAGAAACTCTTTTAACGTAAGTAATATATCTATACATTTAGGTTCTTAAATGCCTTTTAAAGAGAAAAGTTCATTTCGAAGGTTGGTTTTCCTGCAGGATTTTACCTCGATTTACCAGAAATTTAACTCTGATTTCATTTTCCAACATCCTCAGCTTTCTTCTTGGAAAAAAATTAAACAAACAGCTGAACAAATAAACTAAGTCTAGTTCCGGGGATCAATCTGTGAGGGGTGGGGTATGGGAGGAAAACAATTATTTTTCTTATAGGCTTGTCGTAGGCTTGGATAAAATAATAATCTCTCTGCCCTTCATTGCCGTGACCAGACAAAAATTCTTACCAAGGTAATATCAGAAAAAAACACTTCAATCATATTTCATATCATTTTAATTTGTAGCCTCTTACAAAAAACTGAAAAAAAAAATCAAAATTTTTACCTCGGCAAGTGTCTCAGTTCGCATGTTTCTCGTTACAGCCCTGCTTAAAAATTTGCACATTTTGCTGATATTCTACTCGGACATCCTATCATGCACATATTCTGCTTGGTAACCAATGATTCCATCAGGAATTCAGTTTATTAGCTGTCACAAGGCTTGGATAAATTCTGCGCAAAATGCATTTTTTTATGTTAAACCTAATGCACCTGTCAATTTTAAGCCCCAGGTTGGGGGGGGGGGGGCAGATTCAGGGGATTTTGACATTTTTTGGAAGCCAGAGTCGAATTCCCCACCCTTGGGCACCTAGTGAATGTCAAATTTCACATATCTCTTCTTAAATTTCCAACCCAGCAGACGATTTTAGATGTCAAAATCCCTACCCTGGGAGAGCTTCGCAATGTCAAACTCCCGTGGGTTGCCCCCCCCCCCCACAACCCTGGGGCTTAACATTGACAGGTGCATAAATTCTGCTTTAGAAAAACTTTGCTTTAAAGCCACTTAATTCACAAAATAATGCTGCACAGCAAAAGTGTTTATTTCCATGTTATCTGTGCTATTGTTTAGTTAGAGTGCACCCTAACCAGACATACATGTATATTGGCTGTTGAGAAGACCTTTTTTTACAGTTGGCAAATTTGAATAACAAAAGAAACGTGACGACATTGTTTGCATGCATAAAGTAGAAATCACATTTAGTGATTTGCTTTACACTGGTGCAGTGCTTAAATAATTTTTTTTTTATATTAATATATTAGGAATGGGAAGATAGATGATGTTGTTCTGGGATATGATAAGCTGGAGGGTGAGTGTTAACTGATCACCAATTTATAAAATTAATATAAATTGTGTAGTTCCATAAAATAATTATCCATACCTCCCCCACGGAAGGGATTTTTCCTTAGAAAATTTCCCCCTCCCCCACCCCTCTGGAACATTTCCTTAAAGTTTGGCCCTCCCACCCCCAGGAATTTCCAATCCTTTTCTGTGGGGGGGGGAGTATGGGCATTTTCTGGGACCACACGTTATAAGAATTTTTTTTAGAAATTGTTACAGCCAACATTTGATTATAATATCCAGATAATCAAGTGTTCCGTAGAGAACGTGATACAGTGGAACCCCGATATAACGATATGCCAAGGGGGCAGTAAAATTATATCGTTATATCGAGGAATCGTTATATCGGGGTTCTGTCCCATACATTTTACTATTGCCGGGACATAACATATTCATCGTTTTATCGGGAATATCGTTATATCGAAGATCGTTATATCGGGGTTCCACTGTATATATGAATTCTTACTGGAGTTAAAAAAACCATCAGATAGCTATTCAGCCTCAACCATCTTGCAATTGGCCGTTCCGAGATTGCGCAGGGAACTGGGGTGAGTTTCAAATTTTGAGTAATCGATAATCTGACACCACCACATAAAAGATCAAAGTAAGATTGGTTATTTGACCAAGTTTGATGCTTTCAGGATGAACAGAGACAAAGTTATGGACCTTAAAACATGGTTTAAAATCCATACAAACGTCTTTAATTGCAAGCCAGCGTCCCGGGCCAAAACCATATAAACTCTTAAAATTTTTATCCGTTTTGTGACAGCTGTAAAATCCTGCCAAAGACCCATTATTTGAAAGAAACTAAGATGAAAATCACTATGTTTGCGCATTTTTAAGAGTATCACAAAAATCATAAAAAAAATAAGAGTTTATATGGTTTTGGGGGACGCTGTCTCATAATAAGAGACGTTTGTATGGATTTTTAACCATGTTTCAAGGCCCATAACTTCGTCTCTGTTCATCCTAAAACCATCAAATTTGGTCAAATGACCAATCTCACCGGGTTCTTTCATGTGGTGGTGTCAGATTATTGATTGCTTAAACTTAAAAACTCGCCCCAGTTCCCTGCGCAACCTTGGAACGACCAATTAAATTGCTGCAATTTGACATTTCAGCAGAAACTTTTATCTTTAAGTTATTGGCCAATTTCTTGCACTTTGTGTAGATTTTTGTCGTATTTTTTTTGAGTTAGTGATCGGGGGGGATGGGAACGTATGATTCCCAAGATAGGGGTGTTAAATGGTAAATTCGAGACAGCATTTTTTGAAGGACCATTCACCACCCCTCAAGATGGCAGAAACCAGGATGTATTGGGAGAAATTTGGCAACATTGCAAATAAAATTTCGCAATAGAAAATGTACATGTACTGTCGTCGCTAAACCATCATGGAAAGATCCATTTACATTGGGACTGTACCCATTCCTTCCACCCATATGAGAATTTTTGCTACTGGATCAAATGTTATTAATTGTTTTAATTGGCAGATTATCTGAGCAACCCACCTTCCTTTGGGTCAACAATTGGAAGAGTTGCTAACAGGATTGCAAATGCAAAATTCACTCTTGATGGCAAAGAATACCAGCTGGCTGTCAATAACCCACCAAACACCCTTCATGGAGGATGGATTGGATTCAACAAGGTTTGCATTCCTGAGGGACGGATCTATGGGATGCAGGGACTGCGCACCCCTTCCTCCCCCCAAAACTCCCTCTCCCCCAGAGATGACCTGCGTCTTTCTACTGCAACTGTTATTCTGAAAAAAAGTCAGTTATACCATTCCTTAGTACTGGTGCACCCCCTGCTAAGAAAAAATCTTGCCCAGGGGGGTACTGCAGTATACATGACGGGGAGGTCCGACGTATTTTTTGGTTGAAATTTACACCCTCGGTATTTTTTGGTCAGATCCGTCATGTATTTTTTAGGTCTAAGTCTTTTGATTGAATAAATCAGTATCAAGGTGCTAGTCTGTAGGGGGATGCCAGGTATTTTGGGTGTAAAACCTATTTGTCGCAATATGAAGCTCCGTCGGACCCCGTCATGTATACTGCAAGTACCCCCTGGGAAATCTTGGATCCACCCTTGCTTTGTTTAGTGAGCTACTGCATCTAATATTATTAAAATGATAAGCTAGATTAAACCTTTATCTCTCTGGACTACAATCATTGTTAATAAGTTAACTATTGACAAATATTATTGTGTAGGGTTTCTTATTGGGAAGATTGAAAAACAGTCATTAAAAAGCACCATGTGGCTTGATAGCTTTATTTTTGAATGGTTTGAATATTATACATGTGTGCTAAGGTTTCATCCGCAGATTTGTTTATTTTGAAAGGCAGATCTTCCTTAAGATCTGTTAAGAATTTGAGTGAATTTAATATTTTTTCAAGTGCACATTACAATTTCCAATTGCCATTTTACCGCAATGTATGTGATGGTGCATATCATCAAAAAACATTCTATATAGTAGTATAGTATGGAGGTTTTTAAATTTCATTATGACAATATAATTATATTAATTAAACCAAGGGAGGTGGGGTTTTCGGGATTTCAATTGACCGGGATGATCGAAGGATTTTTGGGGGTTTGAAATTTTCAAAACCAGGATTTTTTGGGGTAGAAAAATTTGGCAAGGATATTTTTTTGGTTAAAAACAATCTTAAAGTTCGTGGACTTGGTGCCTTGGCTGCGTAGTTCTAGGTATAAGGTGAAACAAGCATCTTTGCTGTTTTTTATGGTTAGTGTTGCTTAACATTCCATGTGGGAATAAACTTTGCCATTGAAATTAAACTGGTAATACAGTACTGAACAATAGTCTGCAAAGTGTTCCGGGATGTATCCAACAAGCTAGGCTTATTGGGGGAAACAGGCTTCCCATTTAGAAAAAGTGCTTAATATTAAGAAGGGTGACAAAAATAATAAACATTTGTTCATGATAATTTTTTTACTCCTCAGCATAATTGGAAAGGCGTGGTTAAGGAGGACAGGAAGGTTCGATTTACCTACATAAGTCCTGATGGAGATGAGAATTACCCAGGAGAGCTGACGACACGGGTTTCATTTACCCTCACTGATAACAATGAGGTCAAACTCTACTACAAAGCTACAACAAAGGCTCCGACCATTGTCAACTTAACCAATCATGCCTACTTCAATTTGGCTGGTCAGGTACAAGTGGTGTCTTAATTTTCAGTTGGCTTTATTTTCCTGCATGTATTGACTTTTTCAATTTAACACTCCAAACTTGTTATGTTCAATAATTTATTATGAGTAAACGTCAAAAGCACACCTTTCCAATACCTCACTCACTCACCCCCACCCCCTTCCAATGTGCCCCACCAAACACCCCCTTTTTAGCCCCACCAAGCAGCCCTCTTCAGGCCACACGAAGCATTCCTCTTGTAAACCCCACTAACCTCCCCTCTCTCTTATGAAGCTCCACCCAGTACCCCAGGGGAGTACGGGGTGATCGAATGATTTTCTTAGGTTACAAATTTTCGATTCTTGGATTTTTGGGGGTAGGTATTTTTAATTTTTATTTATGTAGGGATTTTTTTGGGGTATTGAAAACAGTGTTAAAGAGAAAAAAGACTGAAGTACAAATGTAGGACACTGCTCTTGTGCAGCATCTGTCAGAGATCAATATAAGAAGCTGAAAATATTAAATCCCCTTTAAATAGAGTGTGCGGTGTTTTTAGTCTTTAGTCGGTGATTCACAACAGGTCCCCTGCCTGAGCTCCAGCGGGTGTCGGCATCATGTTGAGAGCCCTGCTCTTAACCCGACCCCCCTGTACAGTATCGCAAGATTTGAGCAATTATGATGCAAAAACAAAATGGAATTTCTGTGTTATTTTTAGCTGAGCTTCACAGCGGCCCGAAGGGCCGCAGAGCGGAGCCCCATACCCATAGAAAATCGACAGAAATAGGAAAACTATGAACTTGAGTTTACATGGTCATCATGGCTAGTCGGCATGGCTCGCGGGCGCGTCCATACATACATGTATACGTCGCCCACTTCAGAAAGTAGATAAATGCTAACATCTTTGATACTGGGCATCCAAGTTATGGTCAATTGACAGCTGTCATTACAAGGTGTCCGCTGACCAGTATCACATGACTATATCGCGGGCTCAGGTGTATAACTCATCGAGGTGACGAGTTTCCTTATAAAGTTGTCCGCTGACCGTAAAATGGTTTTCTATTGGATCGCAGGCTCAAGCCCTATTTTTTTTATGTCCATGGTCAGTATGAAGATTGAGAAATTAAATAAAGGGCAAAGTAAATTATCGGGGAGCTCCGCTTTTAGGCTTGGCTAAATCTATTTATAGTGAATTTAATGTTGACACGTGACCTGTATGTTACAAATTAGGTGGATCATGATGTTTTGGATCATGTAGCTCAGATTAATGCACCTACTTATTTGCCCACAAATGATGTTCAAATTCCTACAGGTACATGTTCATTGTTTGGTTTATTTATTTCATTTTATTTTGTTTAAATTTCATTCTGACATGTTATGTTATTTTAATTTTCATTATTATTTGTCTGCTCACTCAATCTGTTTGTGGCATGCCACTATCTCCTTTGCTTGAGATGCAGAACAATTAACTACTGACATTTTATTTATCATTGCAAAGTCTTTTTACATTGTTATTAGCTGTAGACTGCTTATGCTTGGATTGCCAAAATTTGTTGTTTCAACCTATTATTATCCATATGCTCAATTGCGTAAATTTACTGATCTAAAGAGCATTGGTAAATTATAATAGCCCAATAAAATTTTTTGATATATTAAAATCAGCCTAAAACAAAGACCTCAGGACGAGGCCCCGGGGACTACTAATGGATAGAGTTTGTGGGGTATTCCCTGGAGCCTCATTGTGATGTTATTGTTTTAGACTGATTTTAAAATATCAAAATTGGGCTATTTTGGCAGGATCCTAGGTCTGCAATGCGTGCATAGAGACATCATTTTCATTTTCACATATTACTATAACAGTATTTAGGAGATGTGCATTGGGAAATGAACAATGGGGAAAATTTCATAAACAAGAAAGGTGTTTCATCCTGTAGTGCTACATAATCATTTCTATTCAATTAATGTTTAGGTGAAGTGTGCTCAGTTTCCAGTCCAAATAGCGCTTTTGATTTCACCAAACCCAAGCCCATTGGACAAGACATAGACAAAGTTGGAGGCTATGATCACAACTACTGTCTGCCAAAGAGCAAGGAATTCTGTGCAGAGTAAGTGCATGTACCGGTAGTCAACAAAATTTATCTGTATCCTACTTTGAACTACAGAGGCCTAAGGATTATACTTTGTGTCCCAGACTCCGGATCAAGCGGTCCAGGTGGGGCTAGCAGGGCACTAGGTTACCTAGTGCCCTAGCTAGCATAGCATAGGTGTGTTTTGGGCAAGACACTTACTCTCATAGTGCCTTCTCCACCCAGGGCGAGGCGTACAATGGGTACCGGTGCATAGGGAGTGCATACCTTCCTAAACTTTAGGAAGGTTCATGTTTGCACTACTGGTGTCATAGCATCTTGTTGTTGTCATGCTGACAATAAAAGGCAACAGTTTGAAACATTTTATATGGAGTAATTCACTAAAACCAAATACAGTAGTTATGTAGCTATGTTGGTCAGAATGAGTCTGTGAGCCTCAGTCAAAATTCTGAGCAAACATTTGTTGAGACGTTCTCTGACAAGAATTGAAAAACAGTGTTCTCTACCGCTATCACGAGAACTATGCAGCAGTCTCAAGCATGTCAAATTTTGGAGACTACCAAGTATTGCGAGTGGCTTGAACTTTTCCTTGCAAGACTTAGCCCAGATTATAAGCTGTCAGTGGCAGCTTTGCATAAAGGGAACAGGTCTGCAGTGATTTATTATTGTTTAGCCACAAAGATTTTTGAGCTGGCTACTCAATATTAGATGCTCAGTTAAAAATGCTAAAGAAATGTCACTCAATGTAAGGTTATTTGTGAATGCGTGGGGGTGGGGGGGGGGAGGGGGGATTGCAAAGCATGTAAATCTCACTTGGGAAATCAATGCTTGCAGGCGTTTAATTTTCTGAGAAAAAGAGATTGCTTTTTGGTAGCCTGTATTGTTCTTGCTTTTGACGTTCCAGAGTGTACCATCCCTCAAGTGGGCGTGTTGTTAAAATGTTCACTGATCAGCCAGGGGTGCAGTTTTACACTGGCAATGGACTGGATGGCACCCCTGGCAAGGGAGGTGTGCCTTACAACAAGTATGGCGCCTTTTGCTTGGAGGCTCAGAACTACCCTGATGCCATTAACCAGGTCAGATAAGCAAACAGAATTAAAATGTTATACATGTACGTATTCTTATATATCCCTGACACAATTACTCCTCAACCAATGAACTTATTTTCTATCTTCATTTTGAATGAATAAATTAATATTATAAATTTGTCATTCTTTTTTTAATTTTTCATTTAAGAATGTAGCACCTACACACTGTAAAATATTGGGATTATATCTAAAAGGCTGATAACTGGCATGGGGTTATTAATTTTACCAGCTAAGATAGGCCTTGTCTTTGATTGAAATTTCACTAGATCTTAGCTATGTCCCTGCTTATTACACACCTCTGTGACTGACCAATATAATTTTTATTTTTGTGTAGTTCCTCCCAATAATAATAAATTATTATCCATACATTGTACCTCCACCATCAAAGACCCCCCCCCCAATTAGCTTCATACATTTCCTTAATTAAAAGTTTTTGGCCTTTGAGACCCCTCCCACCCCCAGGAATTTCCAATCCCTTCTGTGGGGTAGTATGGACATTTTCTGGGACTGCACATTTTAAATTTGAAGTGGGTGTATTTTTTTTCTTTGGGGATTATACACAAAGTTTTTTTGATCAAAAATTACCTGACTCACTGCATTTGTAGCTCAGGTGAGTATGCAAGTTTGAGACACTACAAAGCAAAATTAGAGAATCTTATAATCATTTACTAAATATGCTCCATGATTTAAAACAGAAAATCCTGCGCTTCCCAACGCTTTATACCTCTACGAATCAGAAAGAGCCGCCATCTTAAAGCGAAAGACCCGGGAACGAGGGTGTCGGGCGCGGCCAGCCCGACAGGCAACATTAACAAATCACCGGTTCAAATAATCCACTCCTTACTTATAACACCCCCCCCCCCTCCCCAACCCAGAGCTGGCGAGGCCCGCGAGTCACGTATTACTAGTTTAAAACAGAAAATTGATTATCTGACCTCCACCCCTTCCTGCACCTGACTAGAATAAGATCATCATTTTTTAATTTGATTCATTGTTTATGTTTTAATTACAGCCAAACTTTCCAAGTCCTATTCTGCGCCCTGGAGAAACCTACAAACAGAAAACAGTCTACAAATTTGACGTGAAGAAGTGAGCCAGAAATCAATGGAATAAACTGAAGCTGTACTGTCCTAATATTAAACTACAGCTCGGTTCATTTTTTAAAGATAACAATAAATAGGTAATATAGGTATTATTAATTAATAATAAAGGAAGTGAATTAAGATAAGGGACTGTCTCTAATGAGAATAAAACAGCAATTTTTATGTGAAGGGAATCATTTTTTGTAAAGGGACTGTACATGTAGTTTGACTACATGATACATGTTTTGTACTAGCAGGTCTTTTTAAAGTCTGTTTTGAAAAACGAGGGGTACAAAGTGCCTTAACTTAAAAACTGGGGTTACATTTATATTGGTTAGAAATATTAATATAAGTTGCGCAGAGTGAGGGAAAATGGGCAAAATTGTTAATGGTGCTGGGTAGAATACATGATTGTACTCTGTAATTTGAAACAGATACAATAAATAGTTTATGGACATTGAAAAGCAGTGTAGTTTATTTGGATGTTTTAGTCTGTACCATGTTCTTGTATAATGTGGGAGGAGCATACACATGTAATTTTTTCAAACACCAAGAGATGTATCAGACTGTTAAATATATAAAAGTAATACGAAATTGTCAAATAACCAGTAAGGAAGTACATTCAATCCTGGGCATAGGGCTGATCGAGAGACATTGAGACTCCACTTGAAAAAACCACACTCATGATGTAACTCTCCAGAGATCAACTTCTAACATTAATTGTTGTTTGTTTTTTTTTACGTTTTGCATACATGTGTTTGTGCACACATAAGCGGTTCCGGGCGGCGCGCCCCCGGGGCCCCCCCCCCCCCCCCCCCCCGGAACCAATCAGGGACACTGTGTAGATCTCTCCAGAGCTGCGTTACCAGTATGGTATGTTTGGTTAAATCTTAGAACTCTTGCAAGCAGAGAGAAGTCTGCTCTGTTCTGACAACTATCTGTTAGTCTGTGAGAAGGCTCCCCGTCTTGGCTCCAAAAAAAAACAAAAATTTTTCCAAGGGTCAGACAGCTTAGAGTACAATTTACTACACCTGTATGATGGATTTTGGAACAATATAATTTTTAATTAAAAGTTCTGCAAAACTTGTGCTATAATGTCAACATTTAAATATCACCGGTATGAATGTGTAATGTAACTGCTGTGTTTGGTGTTTGTTGGTGTTTATTGTCACTAAAATTTAAAATAAACTACATCTCATTTTACTCCACTCTGTCACCTTCCTTATGTCCTGTAAAGGTCACTTCTCTCCTCACTTTAGAGAATGCCATTTTCATGCACTGTAATTCGTGATCTCTGAAAACAGACAGATCCTTATTTTTTAGCGCTTTCTCCATTGCATCAAATATTAACGTTGTTTCAAAGCTGCACTTAGAGAATACAGATGCCAACTCTGGAATAAGTTCAGGTTTATGTTCCAGCAAGTTTCTATCCAAAACTTCCCTTTCCATCTTCTTGAATAATTTATATGAACCAGCTGACGCACAGCTGAATCCATGTAAAACCATGCAAAGCTCTTTATCAGAGAAAATGCTGACATTGCACAAAACTTCCTTCTCGACCCTGCTAAAAAATCCTGAGTTAGAAACTGTAGACTTTCCAAGTGCCCAGACTAGCTGACTCAACTGTTCCACTTTGAAAAACCTCAAATCCCTGGACAGGATTTCCTCTTGGCATGCATTGAAGAGATTGGCACTAAAATGGCCTGACTCAGCAAAGGACCACAAAATAAGTGCCAATTCTTGATTTCTTAAATGTGAGATGCCTCGAAGATGGAGTTCTTCCTCCACAATATCAAAGATTGCGTCAACCTTTGAGCACATTTTGGCAAATGACCAAACTAACATTGAGAGTTCCTCAGTGTCATAACCCTGAACACCTTGTTGTATTACTTGAGCACCTAAGCTGTCAAAAAATTCAGTGCTTCCTTCAATGTCTGCGCCAGCTTTTGCAAATGACTGAAGTAATGTCTTGATACTGTAGTCACTAAGGTCCACCATTGGCCGCTTCAGAATCTCTTGTGCTGTGATTTGAAAGAGCCTGTCACATTGTACATCCTTCTGCGTGAATGACCACAAAAACTGTGCCAGCTGTGCACTGCTGAACTTTTTCACATCTCTAAGCAAAATTTCTTCTTGGAATTTTCCATACAGCTCCCTGCTTCCATTTCCAGTTTTGCTGAAAGACCACAATGCTCCAGCCAGTCCACGATTTTCAAAGTCACTCATCTTGAGTTGCCCCTCTAGAATTCTCTGCTCAACCAAAGTAAAAAACTGTGATCTTTTCAAATCAAGTGATGCAAAACCATTCAGAAGCTGACAAATGGATGGTGCTCTGAATGAACTTGCATCTCGTCGCAAAATTTCCTTTTCGCATTCAGAAACAAACCATGCGACATGCTCCCTTAACTTTCCCAAGGACCAGATAATGCTGGCAAGGTCACGAGCCTTGCACCTATCAAGCTCGGCTGCTATACTGTTAAGCAAAACAATGAAAACATGTTTTTGCTTTTTCAATGCCTTTTTTGTAGAAACAAAGTTCTTCTTTGGTGGACTAACAGCAAACCTGGCTAGATGGTGCAGAATAGTTATTCGATTCACTTGTGTCATCCCAGCTGAATCCTTGAAATTATCATACAAATAGAGATATTCATCTGCAGTCCTTACAGCTGTGATATTCTTAGCAAGAGCCTTCACAGTAACAGAGTTGAAAGCGCAAGGGACTATAATTGGCAAGGATAGCCTTGCATTTTCACTTGTGACTCCTTTAAGCTGTGCTGTTTTGTACCACGGCAAGTAGCTCCCTGTGAAATACATGTACCTTGCTTGTGAGGAGAAACATTTCTCTGATTGTTTAAGAAGAGTGATTTGCCGGATGCTTTTTAGTGAAGAGAACAATTCCGTCACAAAACGGAAGGACCTTAAGCTGTACATTTTAATATTCTAGACTTCTAGCAGATGTTGTGTTCTAGAATACAAATGTGAAACTCCCAGCTACCAGAGACCCTGACAAACAGAAAAACAAACGTTACATTTATATTTACACTTGACATGTCTTATAGTCCTGCAGGGTGGTGGAGGGGATAATTGCTTGATCTTTAGTACAACTAAACAACAAACTAAGAAAACTGTACCAAAACTCGCACGGGAATTTGACAGAGTTTGGAAACTACTTTCGATCAAGCTCTACTCATGCAACAAGGAAAACCATAATTTGGCGATACTAGGCTCGGAGGATGTGGCTATAATACATTAATTTGTGTTAGGAAGTACTTACTCAAAGCATTATGTCATAAAATTCGAAAAAAAGTCCCTGGATTACAAAGGTTATTTTTTCCCGTCGGTGCGCCGCCATCTTGGAAAACAACGCTGAGAACAGCCTGGGAACAAGATTGTAGTTTCGTTTCCAGTCCCAATCTTCTACTTACCCGCGAAAGCCCGCGATACAAAAGCAGCGAACCATGGCTTCATGTACACCTAATGACAATCGCTTCGATTCGCCCACTCCTAAATACTGTCTGAAAAGCGGCTGAAATTATTACTTTTTGATGGATCTGCAAACACACTAGACGCAAGCATGACTGAAAAGTCAAGAACGATAAATCAGTGGTATGTTTCGTTTGAGAGAGGAAAGGATTTTGATTCCTGGGGCCAATTGGTCGAAGCCGCAGAAGAATACTCGAGGTAAAACTTATGCGTGTTAGGTTCATATGTCTTGATTGTTTGTTTTTCTCTTATTTCGCTAGTATATTTACTATAAGCTTTAGCTCATATACTTTTAGCTGTTTCAGCAATTGATTTAATGATAAACGTTATTATGGTGTAGAGTTTCTCCGATCTAAAATCTTTGGATCCGATGAAGACCTCGATCGATTTTGTAAACTTTTTAGAAGTTTGATAAGGTTAAATAAGTATTATAAGAAAAAGAAAATCATCTTTCTTTCTCCCTAGCTGACTGGATCGTCATATGATTATTGGTGTAACTTATATTTCTTTACGGCAGAATATTTTGTGTACGTTTTTTGTCTATAATTAATTATGGTATACTGCAAATTTTAATTTGATGCAAAGCAGACACGTAGTCTAGTCAGTAAACAACTGAGTACAGAAACGATTTCTTTATTTTAATTGAGTAGCTAGATCTTATGGTTAAAATATTAAATATAACAACAGCGTATGTTTGTGTATAAATTTACCCGTTTTAAAATCAGCAGGCATGTAGTAATTCTGCAGGTTGCTTATTTTGAACTGATTTAGAATCATATCAGACTGTTGCTGGGAAAATAATAGAATTTGCAACACCAATTTCACACTTCTTTAAATCCTTAAAGCAGGTGTCTTCCCTTTGTGATGACGATGTACCCTTTGTTTGTCATTCGGCATGTTTTATAAACATTCCGTGTGCTGCAGGTGATTTTGAGGAACCTCGCATACATTTCGCCTTTGTTGTTGCAGTGTGAATGCCGACATGGGAGATAGTCAGCAAGACTAAGATTAATTTTTTTTTTTTTTTTTTTTTTTTTTTTTTTTCAAACAATTAGCCTGCAAAATTGCATGGAAAATTTCCTGATACTTAGCTGAGTGGGCTAAAATCAGAAGATTTTCTGCAAGATTGAGTGGCATGCAGTGTTCCTGAATTAAGTTTCTGAAGCAAGAGGTCACAAAATTTATCAGAATGGTCAACCAAAACTTGCCTACCCAGTTTAGTGGGTGAAGCGCCTTGTTAGAGGAAAGGGTCAGGGAAAAGTTTCCATTTTTGGAGGGAGGGGTCTGCGGGGCACTTTACAAGAAAAATGGAAAAAGTGTTATGCTTTGGAACAGGATGCTATCCAGTAGCATTTGGTCTAAAAAAAAAAGATACAACTGTTTAATTTAAATTATCTAGTAGTAACTTAAATTAATGGTAAAAAATTCACCTACTACAGAGCTCTCAAGCTCATACATTTGTTTCCACAAAAAGGTTTTGTAAAGCTAAAATTTGCCTTTCTTGTCAAACAAAAGCAGATGAAAATGAAATGTAACAAGAGCACAGCCTTAGACAAGTAAAGGTGCCTTCAGAACAATGGTGGATGAACTTTTGCGATTTTTTTTTTCTTTCTTGCCCTGAATTTGATATCCTTCAATATATTTTTTCTTTGGAAACTTGCTTCTTTGCTTTTTATTGTTGGCTTCTAAGTAAAATATTATTTTTTCATTCCATTTGTTGGTCAGGTAGCTGCTTCTATCGGATTTTTGACCCAAGACCCGTCTCTTATCTGGAACACTAAGGATAATTATAATGTTATTTTATTATAATTGTGACAATTTGCCACACACTGCTTTGAGATCACCTCCTGGGATAATTCCTCATCTGGAAATAAAAATCCTGCCACTGTTTCCAAGTATAGCTCGGAGTATAGAAAGTCAGTGTCTTTCTTTGATGAATTTGTTTGACCCGTTTGAGCGTCTGACTGGTTTGCCTGCAGACGAGTGAGCCGTAGGAGGCTAGACGAGTGATTGTGAGCCGTGAGATTTATTCAGATTGGTCTAACAGAGCTGTTGACTGTGAGCAAAGAATGAATGACTAACATGAAATGACAAACTGCCACTAAATAATAGCTTGTTTTCCTGCATCAATTATCCATCATCACGTTAGTGACGATGTAACCAATTAAATTGGTTACATTTGTTGAATAATAACTGGATAATTTTAATAAAAAAGTAAAAAGTGAGTAAAATATTAATTGACAAAACTTTATATCTCAAAATAAATTTGTTAGAAATTTACAATGTATGCCCTTCTCTACTGCACCCTTAACAGTACTTGATCATTATTAAGATTGACAAAAGGTAACTAAAGGCAAAAGGTACTTCTGGATAATCTGTTTCAGAATTTGTACTCTCTTTTGATTAACTTTATAATTAAAAAAAATATTAATTGGTATACATGTCTTTTATAGACTTGCAAGAGACTTAGGAAAACATAGCACACTTGGAAATACCATGTTTCAAGCAGAACAGAAGGTACTGTACATGTATATGGGGTGCTTTGTAGATGAACATCGTGTAAAACAAACTCTAAAAAAACAAAGTGTTTAACAACAGCCTTAATTACTGCAGTTATTAATCCATAATTTATATGCACAGCTCAGTTTTGCAGATGAAATTATTATTTATTAAATAAATTATGTCTGAGTCAAGAAATCAATTTGAATATAAGTTGACTTGAAAAAACAAACCAAGATGGTTTAAATGAGGATTTACTCTTTTCTTTTAAGACTAATTAATTTCTTCTTTTTTATTTTTCCTCAGAAGTTGATGCTGAAGATCTCAGCTTGTTTAGAGAAAAGAAGCAAAACATTGTTGTCCACACAGGTGACTGCATGATCTCATCTGCTATGTACACTGTATAAAATGATCATCAGGGGCTGATCTTGGGGGAGCGCGAGGGTGCAGGGGGTGCACAACCCCCTCCCCCTGAGATGACCCACGGTTTACTAATTAATACAAGATTAGATAAGATCAGATAAGATAACTAAAAGATATTAACTTTATTTAAACATGGTTAAAAATCCTTCAGGGTGCATGAAATTTTAAAAATAAACTTTGGTATTCTGCAACAAAAGAAGGCAGTACTTTATGCCATTCGTACACCTCCTCCTAAGAAAAATCCTGGATCTGCCCCTGATCAGGCTGATTAACAAATCTTTAGACTGTCTGAGTCAGTGCATGACCCAGCACAAGATTTGCTTCCAATTTTATTTGAATACTGAAACATGCCTGGGATCTTTGTGATAAACCAGATTCAGACTTCTTGTATTGATTAATCCAAACACTCCAGAATAGACTGGACTCTTACATGTACATGATTATGTCAATCAGAAACCAGTTACGTGCATCATTTAGAGTACGGTCAAGTCTGATGTGCATATTTTTTACACTAATTTGGAGTGACTGGCAGATCTTAGAGCTTTTTCACCGTAGAGCTGTTTATAAATATTACTGTTATTAATAATAAAGAGAAGAAAATCGACATATAAGTATGACTGTGAAATCAGAGAGATGAGTGAAGAATGATCCCACAGTGAAGTGAAGGGGGAGAACAGATTCGCTGGGAGCGACGGAGGAGATCCCTGAATGTGTGGCCCAAGTGGAGAGCTGACCGATCCGAGGTCCTGGTGTGAAGCAGCGCGCTGCCATCTGACTGGAGGATCTCACCATTTATAATAATAATTGTTTATCATTATTTTATTATATTATTTTTATAGCATTTTTATTGATGTGACCAATTGTCATTTTTTAGGCCAGGGAAGATGAGATTTCCTTTGATGATATTAAAAAAGTTGGTGAAGGTATGTGAGCAATTCCAGATATTTGAAGAAATTTAACAAAGATATGTTCAAACCACAACAAACTCAATGTAGCTTTCTGTTAGGATAATTTAAATACAAGTCAAGGTGAAACTTTGTGACCAATAATTTTAAAATCTGGGGTGGCAGGCTTGTATTTACCTATTCTACTTTGTGTAAACTGACTTCCTTGTGTAGCAGTACTTAAATGAGAGAATGATTTACAAGTTTGTATAATAATACGATTCAAAGATAGAGGACGAAGAGGGGAGGGGACAGGGGGGGGGAGAGGGAGAAAAGGAGGAAGGGGAGAAGGAGGGGAAGAGGAAACTGGGAACGGAGAAAAAAGAAAGAGGAGAATGGAATGTGGGAAAGAAGAGAACGCAGGGAAAAGGGCGGAGGGAGAAAAGGACGAAGGGGAGCAAAAGGACGGAAGCGGGAGGCAGGCCCCGCCCCACCCACTAAGTCAGTGCAAACACACCAAAGACTGCAAGCCAGGGAAGCATAGGCCCTTGCGACTCAGCCAGCCTGAGCTATACATCTAAATTACCATATCAGCCGTGGAAGCTACATGTAGGTGTGGTGATTGGACTAATCTCTAGATAGAGTAGTGATCCGGGTTTGAACCCTGGTCAGGTCATTGTGCTCCTAGACAATACACTTTTCTCACAGCAGCGCAGGGAAGTATCCACTCAGGGGTACTAAATGGGCATTGGCCAATTAAATACTGGCCATGGCACCAGAGAAACCCTGCAGTGGACTAGCATCCCATCCAGGAAGGTAGAAAGAATTCTTATCTCTACTACTGATTTGGAAGGTACTGTGGCCTAATGGTTACACGCCAGACTCTGGATCAAGTGGTCCAGCTTCGAGCCCTAGCCGGGGCCACTGTGTTGTGTTCTTGGGCAATACACTTTACACATTGCAGCTGACATTGTACTCTTACAGTGCCTCTCTGACCACCCAAGTGTAGAAATGGGTACTGGCAAAGTAATGCTTGGGGGGGGGGGGGGGACCGTGCGATGAACTAGCATCCCATTCAGGGAGGAGTAGAAATATTCCTAATTAGAATACTACTTATTAACCGAGAGTGAGTCATACAGGAGTCTCAGACCGAGGCTTGATGTATTGACCGGGGCGAGGTAATACATCAAGGTCGAGGTCTGAGATTCCCCTGTAATGACCAAACGGACGAGGTTAATAAGTTATTTATTATATGGCCTTAAGCACTACAAAAGAAAGTAAAAGGGAAAACTGGAGGTACGCCCCCGCCCGCGCCAACAGAAGATCGGATGCTAATGTGAGAAGAAGTAGGGGGTGTAGCCCCCGCAGTACCTACTCACACTAAAAAACGGAGCCGAGAAAATTTTCTAATGCCCGCTCAGCAGCCAATCAGAGCACGGGTACTATTGTAGCCATATAATTAAAGCCCCTTAATGCTGTAGAAAATGGGATTCTGGCAGTATGGGCTGCGGCTCGGGCTTCCCCTTTTTTATGCTACTTAAACCAAAGTGACTTCACCTTTCAGTGAAATGGGTACTCTGAAGTTCAAAACCCAGCAGACAATTACTTTTTTGCTACTGTCAATCATGATTATGGTGACAGCCAATGAATCTTCAGTTGAAAAACAAACAAAATGGATCTAGACATCTAGCCTTGCAAACGAAAGCGTGACTCCAAGAAGGCATCAAAGAACTTTTAACCCAGTTTGATGAAATGGTTGTTTCCTAAAAGGTCGTGAGACACGCATTATTTGATTGACAATAGCACTCCTTTAGTTGGCTTAAAAACGTAACCCTTGATTGAGCAGAGTTTGCATGTTATCGAGTAAGGCACAGTAGTGGCCAGCCTAATGGGTCACTTAGCTTGACCTTACCTACGTGTACTGATAGTTCTTTCTTTTTCTCTATCATCCTTTTTTTCATTAGTATTGAGGAACTTAAATGTTGGGTGGAATGGGCCATTTCCAGTCAGAGTTGAAGAGCCAAAAACAAGGTTGGTCGCATATGTTCTCCTGTTGCTTTCCTGTTTGCTTTTGATTGTCATTTTGTAGCAAACACAAATAAAATATCAACTGAAAGCATTATCAACATATTTTGTTAGTGGTACTGGTGCTGCAGGATATGAAGAGGAGAATGGGAGTGAGTTTGTTGCTTCAGTAGGTGAGAACTGAGTCAAGTTAGATTTTAGCCATTTTCACCTAGTGAGCCTTTATTGAAAGTAATTGTAATTAGTTTGCAAGTATGTTTTTGCATTGCTATGCTTAGTGATTGGTTTAAAAAAATTGTGCTCCTTTCTTATGGCCAAGTAGAAGTAAAACCAAACTAAGCTAATTGTGACCCACTGACACGTTTTCCCTTAAATTTATTTGTACCAGCTATTTGTACCACTGTACGTGTGTATTTGCTTCAAGTTTTGATTTGTTCACTGGATTGTCTGTGTCCTTTGTGATTGGCGATGAGAGTGATCACTTAAAGGTTTTGGTTTTACACACTCAGTTGAAAAGCGCTAGCACTACTGTCTGTTATCTATCTATTCATTTACAGGGCTTGACACTAACATTTAGTACCTGGTTTCCATTGGAAAAAAATTTACATTAAAGAACGAAAACGAACCAACATACTTACACGATATGAAAAAAAATCTAAAAGTGATTAAATTCTGCCTTAAAAAAGACAAATTTACACCATTCTTTTGCCCAGTACAGCTCATCAAGCCTTTGATTCAGTAAAGAAATTGGTTATGGAGTTTATGAGCATCCTATAAACTAAAAGGGAGATAACATTTGGGCACATTTATGAAATTTTCTTTTATGGATAATTTACAAAGGACTGGCAAAAATATTTATAAATTGGTTTTCAAGTACCTTTGATGGGGATGAAGGTGGTCATTAGTGGTGAATTGACTATTGTTTTTGTTTGTTTTTTTTTTTTTTCTTTTTGCAGCTGAAGGAGGGACTTTGTTGCCTAGGATACCATATGAAGAGGGATTCCATCGGCTTTTAGTGCGAATCGACCAGATTGGGCTGAAAGATGCTCATGTTTACTTGAACCCATTTTTCACTGTCTCTGTTAAAGGTAACAGCTGGAAACTAACTCAGCGGAAATAAGAAACTGGCCAATTTACCTGTGCTCGAAAATGTGCAGTTCCAGAAAAATATCCATATCCACCCCATGCAGGGTCGTTTGACATTTTGAGTCAGTTCGGGGCAAAGGCCGAAAATTATAAAGAAAAAATAATGGGGCTTAACAGGAATTTTCAAAGTGCTGGGGAAGGGAATTTAAACTAAAAAACCTTCCGTGGGATGAGTAAATGAATTGTGTAACACCATATGCATGACTGTTCCCAACAACCTGTACATAGCTTCCATGATATTTATTTAGAACTAGACACATGTAAGGCATTAGTTAATAAACTCACTGGTAAACAGTGAGTGTGAGTGTGAGAATTCATTTTTAGGTCACGTTCTGTTTCCTGAAATTGTCAGCTGCTTCATTCTCCTCAGTGCCCACTTACCACTTGTGTTTACATTATTAATAGAAGAGTATAGGAGATGTTAAAGATGATTTCCAGTCCGTACTGCGCAGCTCGGGGTTTTTTCGTTTTTTTTTATTCTTTATTTTTTCGTGTTTTTTTTTCCCCTTTTTTTTTTTTGTTTTAATTTTTTTTTTTTTTTTTTTTTATTGTGAATAAAAAAAAAAAAAAAAATTTTTGGTTTTTTTTTTTTTTTTTTTTTTTTGAAAGGGGGGGAATTTAAAAGTTCATCAACCATATAATTGCTGTGTCATTGATCTTCCACAGATGCTAACAGTGTTAATGTCACGCCACCTCAGGACACGCCCATTTCACACAAAAAAGATGGAAAATTTATCAACTTTGGTGTTGATGTAGAAATTCAGAAACCCATAGAAAAACTACCGAGAGGTGCAGTATTTGTGTGTTTTTAACAAAAATTTAAAGCCCAAAAACACAATAATCTAATGATTAGTGCACTGTACGGGTATTGAATGGTCTTTGCGAGCATGCGAGCAAAACGTATTTCTTTGTGAGCACAAGCATTGACAGAAGTAGCCTTGCGAGCAACAAGCACTTTTTAAAACATTACTGGCTTCCACTTAAGACCAAGCATGCGAGCACTTGTAAAACTATTCAACCATGACCAAACGAGCACCTACTAAAATTTTGCGAGTATTCCGAGCGGAAGCCTAATTTTGGGGGCACTGCAAAATTTTGAGAGACCATTTATGACCCCTTACTGCACTCTGGATCGAGCAGTCAGGTTGTTCAAGTGCTCTCCAGGGTCGTCTTGGGCAAGCCTTTTTTTTTCATAGTGCCTCTCTTCACCCAGGAGTTTATTTAAATAGGTTGCTGCCAAATTATTGAGGCAACTTGACAAAAAGGCCTCCTTCGCAGACATCTTTTGAGCCCATAACGCCCTCAAGCCCATGAAGTGTCTGCATAGAAGGGCAGGGCTACCCGACAAATACAACATGTAGCCCCACAGGCAACCCAAGCGATGGCTTCGTTAATAATTTGCAACGGTTGTTGTAGCGTTGTCGGTTCGACTCAAGCGATCAAAAAATATGCTCCATAAATCGATAAATTTGAGATCTTTTGTTTCTAAATTACAATAAACTGTAAGCCAGATAAATAAAGATCACTAACCTAATGTTGATTCTGTGTTAGTGTGAGATTTGATGGGGTTTTGGGACGATTAATTCCTCACTTGACGCTGACGCCCCCTACTAATACCAAAGTAGGCGTCAGGGTCAAGTGAGGAATTAATCGAATAACTAGCATCCCCTCCAGGGGCAAGAGGATGTAATACCCCTCATGACTTCGTGCTATGCAAGCTGGCAGGCAGCACTGACAAGATTAGAAATTAAGCGAAAAAAGAGATTTTTTTAAAACGACATTTTGATTAGAATCTCGGTTCCTAGGAATTGTTTTTGTCTGCAAGAAAATGGCAGAGTCAAGGTTTGCGTAGCCTGCGTTACAGACGAACTAAACCCCGGTATAATCCGTGGACTATACCGGGGGGAGGGGGCTTAGTTCGTCTGCAACGCAGGCCAAGGTTTGCGCCGATTAAAGACGGTTCCATGACGTCTAAATATATCAAATTCGATGTGACGTTAATGAAAACCATCCTCAACGTAAACTTAACTGTCTTAAAGTCTGATAAATTAACATTGCTAAAAAAGACCAGTGAGATTGGAAGTTTATGTTCATGCTCTCAAATTTGCCATGTCTCTACAATTATCTGTCTTTTCCCGCATCTGAACTAAAGAATTTTAATTCCCTTTCTATACTAAAGATTGTTGTTTGTTGCTCTAGGTACGGCGATATTCTTCGAGTTCAAACACTACAAACCTAAAAAAGATATCGTGAGCACAAAGTGCTTCGCTTTTATGGAGCAGGATGAGTTTAAACCCGGTCCTGCCTGCATAGAGCTGTAAGTAAACAAACAACATTGTATAGATACATACTTTATGGGCTTGTCCCCACAGGGCTTTTCAGAGTCAATGTACATTACAAAATTAAAAAAAAAACTCAGCAAGCTAAAACACACATAACGTGAAAAGAAGTTTACATCAGTACAAATTCGCAGCGGTCAAACGCAAAAATCCAACGCATCTTCAGGTTTATGGCCGCCTCGAGCTTTTGTAAGAGTTTGAAAAAAAAATCTTTAAGACTTTTGTAAGAAAACGTTATAAAAATAGCAGTGGTGAACCAATTTACATGTTCGAGCCAATAAATTGTAAATGTTCTATGCAAAAGCTAACTTCATAAGTTTCGCAAATTTGGGTAAGTTATATGCGGCAGTTTTGGCTGGAACTGTTCTCACAGCGCATATGACCGGGGGCCCAGGGGGGGGGGGGGGGGGCCGGGGGGAGGGGGGGGGGCGAGGGAGTGAGGGAGGGGAACCGTGCGGGAGAGGGGGGGCGGGGAGGGGGGAGCGACGGGGAGGGCAGAGGGAGACCAGAGGGGGGGGGCACCCAGGGGAAGGAAAGAGGGGGGGGGACCGGTGTGTGCCTTAACCCTAACCAAAAACTAACCTCTACGCACAAAAATAAACCTGAACCCTTTAGATCTCCTTTAATTTTTTTTTTTTTGTCTTTTCAGATATCAAAAACCAACAGACTTTCATCGCAAGAGGTTAAACCTTTTGACGCAAAAGCCGCTGTACCTCCACGTGACACTCAACATCCTTGATGACTAATGTTAAAAATGGTCTTACAAAAATAGGTTTTTTTTTAATTAAAATAGGCAAATTTTACAAAGGAATTTATAAGCTAAGGCAAACGTTGCTGGGGAGGTTGATAGAATTTGCCCCATTACAGAGAGTTTTAAATTCACATTTGGTAAACTGTACCAAACACAGTGTGTTTGAGGAAGCTTCCCTCTGCCCAAAAAAGATGTTCAGTAGTTACATGTAAACCACTCATCTTCCCAACACTTTTGTCTCAGGTTGAATTTTAGTGCTCAGTAAAGAGATAAAATCGTTTCACCCAAAAACCACATACTTGGTGATAGATTAGGCTTACACATTGTATTCCTTTATATAATGTAGTTAACTTTACGCAAACGCGTGCCGTAAAAGCCTCTTTAAGCCCCTACAGAGGTTTACATGTATCTTTTCAAGACCTTTTGAGAGCAGCTTATTAGGAAGACGGAAGGGTATTTCGTATTTAAAATTAACTAGTGCACAATGAGACACTCAAAGTAAAATACTGAATTTGCCTGTCCGTATTTTGTGTCCATTTGCCATCTTGGGGGAAAAAGGACTTGCATCTAATAAAAGAGAGGAATTATTAAGATAAAAACAATGCTAGATGGTGTGTATTAGAAATGGGGGGTTAAGAAAGTGGGAGGGGGTTTAAAAGAAATGTAGCGGTATTTTTATTTAATAGAAAATAACTTTTAGATTGTAGTATAAAAGAGATTGAATCTCTTTTTCCACTATCATCATCTCGATAAATGTTTACGTCACGAAATTGTTGAAATATCATATACATTCGAAATTGAATTTGGTCGAGAAAGGTTTACAGTTAGGTTTTAAGATTATAAAAAAGTTAGGATAAATTGTAGAAAGTTAGTCTATTATTCTGCTGCGTTATACAGTGATTATATGAATTAGGAATAGTTTTCAATTGGACAGAAATCTTACAATGGTACTTAATTACGTTAGTCTCGTATAGGCTTCCTTTTGTTGCCGTTCTTCTCGGAGATCTGGGGAGAGCGAGAGAAAAGTAGCGTGACGTCACGGCATGGAAATCTTGGAAATGGTCTGGTGGCGAGAGTACAAAAATTGCCTTTAAAGGAGACTTGTTTTCTCATTTCCCTTCACTCATGGCATGACATCTAGAAAGATTTTACCTAAGAGCCCCTTTTTATTATAAGATTTTTAACACTTATCCATCAGGGTATGTTTTTTATCAGAAACCCTTACCATCTTTGTATAAAATTATACTTAGCGATAATTGCGGGTTGTTAACTGCGCGTAGCACTGTTTTACACGAATAGTTTGCTTATCGTTCATTAGATTTTAATGCTGTGTTGCATGGAATTAAAGTAGAAAACACCCAATGTAAAATTTTCTAGCATGAGAATTTATAAAATTAACAAAATATTAAACCAAATAAGTAGCATTTTATTTTCTTGCTGTTCACTAGATCATTTTACTTGCGAAGCAGTTTTAACTTACGTATATAGAGGATATTACACGGTGGCGAGAAGATATGATTTTTTTGTTCGGGTGGCAGAAACGTTTTTGGGGGGGGGGGGGGGAAGGGGGGGGTTTTTTTTTTTGCACGAGAATATAAATTTTTTTTTTTTGTTTTTTTTTTTTTTTTTTTTTTTTTGTGGGGGGGTGTTGTTGTGTTTTTTTTTTTTTTTTTTTTTTTTAAAAATCTTTTTTTATTTTTTTTTTTTAATAAAAAAAAAAAACCCCCCCGCCCCGGGAAAAAAAAAAAAAAAAAAATAAAATAAAAAAAAAAAAAAAAATAATAAAAAAAAAAAAAAAAAAAAAAAATTTTTTTTTTTTTTTTTTTTTTTTTTTTTTTTTTTTTTTTTTTTTTTCCCGGCGTTTTTTTTTTTTTTTTTTTTTTTTTTTTTTTTTTTTTTTTTTTTTTTTTTTTTTTTTTTTTTTATAAATAAAACTAATTCCCCTAAAAACAAAAAAAAAAAAACAAAAAAAAAAAAAAAAAAAAAAAAAAAGAAATGCGGGCTGCGAAGAAAAGAACACCCGGGGGGGGGGGGTAATAAAAAATTATTATATTATAAAATAAATAATTATTGGGCAAGTGACATAGCGTATTTCCTTGCCTCGATTAAGCGCCCCGGAACGGCGCTATTTCTGACTTTGGGTTTTTCCCTTGTCGATAGAATTCCCTAGAGTAATTCCGTGTACTCTCATTATATACATTCATTCTGACTTGTTTTTTGGATAGGGTGAGCTTATAGTTTAAATTTTTATGATCCTATCGGGGTGCTTGATCCAGGAGGGGCGCTTAATTGGGGAAATGCGGTATGATTAACTTCAACAAAAGGAAATTGTAGCTTCCAGTTGATCATTTCCGAGTTACCCTTTGCCTGTGTTGCGAAAAGAGTCTACGAGCGAAACCATTCAAATGAAAATGAGTTTGATTTGCATGAAAATGGACCTTTAGGTGAAACTCATTTTCATATGAATGGTTTCGCACATAGACTCGTTTTGAAACAGAGGCAAAGGGTAACTCCAAAAAGGGCTATTGCTATTAATTATAAATTACCAATCTACAGTCTTATCCAGGCCCTAACTCCCACTATATACGACTGGTTGGGCGGCTTGGGCAACACAAGAGCCATTTTAGTCTCGGGTGTATTCTTTTGTGGATACAAATTAACGTGGAAAAAAGGATGAAAGTAGCCTGCGAGCAGGCTCACCTTGAGGCACGCGCGAATATACTTTAGCGATAAGGCGGGGAGTGGTGCCAAGAAGAGAGTGATGCCCTCGTGTTTTCCCCAAAGTGAGCCTGCTCGCAGGCTAGGATGAAAGCTAAAAGAAGGCTAGCGCCGTACAGTACGTTGCCGATGGCCAACCTGGCTGAGTAGAAAACTAGGGTTTTCATCGCTTCCAGCCAGTTTGGCCTTTCGGCTGACGGGCGGCTGTATTCGCAGGCTATTTTCTTTTTAATTAAAAGTAAAAAAAACTTTTTAAACGAAAAAGAGGTCTTACAAAACCATCTGTTGTATCCTATGGAATGTTAAATTTTTATTTTCAAACGCAGATCTTTTACAGTAAGACACTACCTCTCAGGAACCTCTATTTTCATTCGCCCGCTGTAAACACTACCTCTATTGTTATTCAGGGCTAGGGGCATTGTTGTCACCTAATATCTATTGTTTTAAGAACCAATAAATTAACTCGTTCCGAGAAGTAGTGGGCGACCATCTTTTTTTCCGCAGTTGTAAGGTAATTCAACATAGCTGCATGAGTTTTTTTGCAGGATCAAGAGTAAAAAACTAAATGGTTGAATTTTAAAACATTTCATTGTATTTTGTAAAAACAATTACATGCGCGTAACATACTTTATCAACTCGTCCTACAGGGCTATCAAAGTCAATATTACAATACATAATAATTTTTAAAAAAGCTAAAACTAAAAAGAGGAACGAAAAAAATGAACTTTGTCCAACATGTCCAAATCATGGTGTTTAGCTGTAAGCGACGAACCATTTTTTTTTTTTTGACGGAGGAGGGGCAATTACCAAAAATAATCTGCACAGAAAAAAACGGCTAAAAAAGTCGTGCAAAGGGAGCCAGGAGGAAAAAAAGTACATTCTTAAAAAATTCTTGAGCAAACTCAAGGTGAAAAAAATGAGTTGCCCAGAGAATATTGAATAGTTCAAAATAATGGTCCGCCCCTCAAGTTAATGGAGAAACTACAATAATCGTAAAATAAACAATCGTTATTATATTTCATCTAAAAATATTTATAATCAATACACGATCAATGTTAAAATAGACTCATTGAAAAAAGATAAATAAAAAAGAGACAAAGAGAATACAGTCAACTCCCGCCTTGCGGACACCTCGTTATTATTGCGGACATCCGGATATTACGGAGAGGAGCTGAAGTCCCAGCGAATAAGAATTAATGAAAATAACTCGCGCTACTACGGACTTTCTCTACTGGACGGAACTATAACGTGGTTTGGAAGGTGTCCGTTATAGGGGGAGTTGACTGTACTTTAAATGTGATTACATGCTGCATATATTACAATTGACACACGTATCCTCGGTTTAAAGAGCTAGGTCTTTCTTTCTAATACTGTTTCGAAAATTGTCCATGTATGTCGCCGCTGGTCACCTGAGTTGAGTATGGACCATAGGTATAGACCTTGATATCTGGGCCGGGTTGTTCAAAAGACGATTAACGCTAACCCAGGATTAAAAGATGATCAAGTTTTTAATTTTTTTTTTTTTAAAGGGTTTCCCAAATCTATTTTTTTTTTTTTTTTTATTTTGGTCCATTTAAAAATTTGGGAAAAAAAAATATTAAAAAAAAAACAAAAAAAAATTATAAAAAATTAAAATAAATTTTCTCCCTATTCCTGGTTTATTTTAATCGGGCGGTGAACAACCGGGCCCTGATGTTTACTATATCTCACTGAGGAGTAGCGACACACGAAAAACCGATTCCCCATAGAGTCCACCATAAAATCTGCTAAGAATTTTTTTAACTGAAGATATATTCTATAAGAATTATTTATTTTACTGACTTAACATTGGAATCAAGATTTAATCTCAAACCCTCCATTTCTCGAACCACCCGCTGACTCGCTACAAATTAAAGTCGAATACTTCACTCGGGCTCCGCATTTCTTGAACCAATTTTTGTTTCCCTTGAGGTTTCTAGAAATCAGGATATCACTGTATTGCCACACACACATATTCGTGTTGCAGACCGTTAATTAATTGCTCGAATATAACTTTTTGTTTCTTTAGGATCAAATAAAAGACGATACATAATACGATACCAATAAATTTAAGCTACAAGTTTGATTTCCGAACTTAATCGAAATAAATCGAAACCAAAAAAATAGTTGTCCGATTTCGTTCGATGACCGAACAACATCGAATTTAGTTGTTCTGTGTCTTCCTATTTCGTTCTATTGAGTTCTATTGAGAACGAATTTTGAAAAGTCGTTCGATTTTGTACGATGTGATATTCCGGATTTTGTTTCCTTTTATTTTCTCTGATTATTTAGCATTAATTGTTAGATGTTGTTTCACGGGTTTTAAAGTACCCTAAAGCAGGATTACCCGTCTAAAGATGAAAAGCCCTTAACAAGAATATTCAAGATAATTTATAATGCTCAAAGACAGATGGTTAATAAAAAGTTTAGCTGCACAAAGACGTGGTGTTAAATTAATTTCAAGGTCAAATGAATCGAAATTTCGATTTTCTTTTATGTTTGTTTTTGTTCATGTGTTTATTAAGAGCCAAATAAACATAACCCGAAGTTTCAAAGTAATTGGAAATTGCATCGCAGAGATATTATATTGCAAGTTGAAAAGAGCTTTTTTAGACCTTCATAATCGGAGTGCTCGAAAACATAGTTGTCGGGAAAATTGTCGGAAATATAAAAACCTGCGACGCCATAATCAGTGTTTTTGAAGACGACCGCAGACCGATTTCGCAGACCGCACTTTGGAATTTATAAATGTGTTTTTCAAGCATTATTTTTGTTTCTTTTCGTCCGTTTTTCAGTTGATTGTTTGTTGATTGTTGTTCAGAGGCGCGCATTTTTTTAATGATATAGGTAAAGCTCAAAAATAGCTCAAGCAAGTTCTAGTTTTTTTTTCTGTCATTTTGATTATCATCTCTATTGTTTTTTCTCACTAGCATTTAACGATTCTCATTAGCATGTAAGATTTTAAACCAAACTCTGCTTGGTTGGACAACGTCAGGTACGACGACAATTTTTTTTTTTTTTTTTTTTTTTGGGGGGGGGGGGGGGGGGGGGGGAGATTGAACGCTCTCTTTGAATATTATGGAAAGTGATAAATAAGCAGAATAAGTCCGGAAAATTGGAAAGCAATTTTTTTTTTAATTGTACTAAATAATGGTTAGTTTTAGTGTTTCGTTGGTTAAAATAGCATTTCGAAATTTCGCTTCATTTGGCCTTTAAAGCAGGATTAGTGAAAAGCGGGGACAATAATAGTGGGAACTATTCCCAGTAATAAAATAAATGGCATGTCGTTTGTGTAGCTGTCAAATTTCATTCAGCTCATTGAGTGATGTAATACTTAGGTGATCACGACGCGCGTGTGACCAGAAGAATAACCATTGATAATCAATTTAAAATGCGAGTTTAAAAACTGTGATCGATTGATATCGATTGATTTTTTTATGGCAATTTTGATTTCATGAAACTAATTATCGATTACCAGTAATTATCGATTTCCAGAAACTAATTATCTATTACCAGTAAAACTAATTATCGATTACCAGAAACTAATTATCGATTACCAAGCCGCGAAGCGGCGAGTAAAATATGGGCTCATCCTCGGTGTAAGAACCAGTGAAACTCACCGGTAACGTAAAACAAAGAACGAACAAGGCAACAAAGAGCGTCAAAAACAATACAGAGCAGGAAAACAAAAGCTCCAAAACAAAGAAAAATATCACGGGTTCTTACACCGAGGTAAACCCGAAATATGAAAATATCCACAACTGACCACCGACACTAAGGTGAATAGTTGAATTGTTTTAGTATATACTTAAACACTGAGATAATAAAACCCAAAAAGGATTACTTTAACCTCATTCATTCCAGTCAGCGATTACAGTTTTCGCACTCGAGTTGCTCGGAAGTGAATAGCAAAGAATATCTGATGTTTACAGAGTAGCCAATCAGCGCGCGCCAAAAACGCTATACACTTTTTAGGTTTATAGTAAAATGAATATTCGGAGTTTGAGTAGCCAATCAGTGCGCGTCAACAACGCTATCCACTGTTTGAGTATATACTAAAATGGATATTCGGAGTTTGAGTAGCCAATCAGCGCGCACCAGAAACGCTATCCACTGTTTTAGTATATACTAACAACTAATACGCATCTTCTTCGATCAGTCGTTCACGCCAACTCTTATTAGGGACCTTACGAAACCACGACGGCGACACTGACGACAACGTCGACTGAGAAATGAATTTATATTATCCTTCAGAATCTCGCAACTATCCTAACTTACGTAGTGCGTTCATTGGTTTCAGAACTCACCTCCAACTACGCTATAAGAGCATTAATAAATTCAAAGGAGAAACATGAATAATTCACCGTCGTGGTTCACGTTCTCCACACTAAGCAGAATTCGGTCATTTCACCTTGTTATTTTGCGGAGGACGAGTAAGAAATGTATCAACATGGACAACGCACGTGCTAAGCTATATTGTACCGCTCATTAAACCATTTGTTTGGAGAAGTTCTGGTTGCCATCGACGTCGTTGTTTCGTAAGGTCCCTATTGAATTCCTCCTCCCACCCAATAGCCCGAAACCGCTTATAGCCTCCTACACAGGCGTTCCTTAAGCTTTTAACTCAATCATTCCTTGCCAAAAGAACGTCTGTAAAGGAGCCAACACTGCTTTATATCGACTGTGGGTTAATTTATGTGCAACATGTACATTTACACTTTTTTTTAGTCTTTAGACTGAAGAGCACCTTGTGTGACGCGGAGTAAACGGTGACAAGCAGTTGTGCTTGGGTGTTCTTCTCCAAACAATTTACGCCTGATGTCAAGTGCACGCTGTGTAGACGAAATAGCTGAAGAGAAGTCGCGTTGTGCATGTTGTGTGAGCCCAAGTGAAAAGTAACTGTCAGCCGTGCTTGGGTGTTCTTCTCCGAACATTTCACACCTGATGTTAAGCGCACGCTGTTTAGACTGAATAGCTGAGGCAAAGTCGCCTTGTGCATGTTGTGTTTTCCCGAGTGAATAATAACTATCAGCTGTGCTTGGGTGGTCTTCTCCAAACAGTTTACGCCTGATGTCAAGTGCACGCTGTTTTGACTGAATTGCTGAGGCAAAGTTATGTTGTGCATGTTGTGTGACCCCGAGTGAATGGTAACTGTCAGCTGTGCTTGAGTGTTCTTCTCCAAACAGTTTACGTCTGATGTTAAGCGCACGCTGTTTAGACTGAATAGCTGAGGCAAAGTCGCCTTGTGCATGTTGTGTTTTCTCGAGTGATTCGTAACTATCAGCTGTGCTTGGGTGGTCTTCTCCAAACCGTTTAAGCCGGATGTCAAGCGCACGCTGTTTTGACTGAATAGCTAAGGCAAAGTCGCCTTGTGCATGTTGTGTGTCCCCGAGTGATTGGTAACTGTCAGCTGTGCTTGAGTGTTCTTCTCCAAACAGTTTACGCCTGATGTCAAGCGCACGCTGTGCAGACTGAATAGCTGAGGCAAAGTCGCCTTGTGCATGTTGTGTTTTCCCAAGTGATTCGTAACTGTCAGCTGTGCTTGAGTGGTCTTCGCCAAACAGTTTACGCCTGATGTCAAGCGCACGCTGTTTTGACTGCATAGCTGAGGCAAAGTTGCGTTGTGCATGTTGTGTTTCCCCGAGTGATTGGTAACTGTCAGCTGTGCTTGAGTGGTCTTCGCCAAACAGTTTACGCCTGATGTCAAGCGCACGCTGTGCAGACTGAATAGCTGAGGCATAGTCGCCTTGTGCATGCTTCGTTTTCCCGAGGGATTCGTAACTGTCAGCTGTGCTTGAGTGGTCTTCTCGCAACAGTTTAAGCTTGATGTCAAGCGCACGCTGTTTAGACTGAATAGCTGAGTTATAGTCGACCTTGCGCATGTTCTGTTTCCCCGAGTGATTGGTAACTGTCAGCTGTGCTTGAGTGGTCTTCGCCAAACAGTTTACGCCTGATGTCAAGCGCACGCTGTGCAGACTGAATAGCTGAGGCAAACTCGCCTTGTGCATGTTGTGTTTCCCCGAGTGATTAGTAACTGTCAGCTGTGTTTGAGTGGTCTTCTCCAAACAGTTTACGCCTGATGTCAAGCGCACGCTGTGTAGACTGAATAGCTGAGGCAAAGTCGCCTTGTGCATGTTGTGTGGCCCCGAGTGATTAGTAACTGTCAGCTGTGCTTGGGTGATCTTCTCCAAACAGTTTTAGCCTGATGTCAAGCGCACGCTGTGTAGACTGGATAGCTGAGGCAAAGTCGCCTTGTGCATGTTGAATGACCCCGAGTAAGTAGTAAGTGTCAGCTGTGCTTGAGTGTTCTTCTCCAAACAGTTTCCAAATGATGTGAAGTGCGCGCTGTGTAGACTGAATAGCTAAGGCAAAGTCGCCTTGTGCATGTTGTGTGACCCCGAGTGAATAGTAACTGTCAGCTGTGCTTGAGTGTTCTTCTCCAAAGAGTTGCTGCCTGATGTTAAGCGCACGCTGTGTAGACTGAATAGCCGAGGCAAAGTCGCCTTGTTCATGTTGTGTGACTGCAAGTGAATGGTAACTGTCAGCTGTGCTTGAGTGTTTTTCTCCAAACAGCTTGAGCCTAATGTCAAGTGCACGCTGTATAGCATGAATAGCCGAGGCAAATTTGCCTTGGGCATGTTGTGTGTTCCCAAGTGAATGGTAACTGTCAGCTGTGCTTGAGTGTTCTTCTCCAAAAAGTTTCCGCCTGATGTCAAGCGAACGTTGTTTAGACTGAATAGCTGAGATAAAATGACCTTCTGCATGTTGTGTGATCCCGAGTGAATAGTAACTGTCAGCTGTGCTTAAATGTTCTTCTCCAAATACTTTTCGCCTGATGTATGTCAAGTGCACGCTGAGTAGACTGGATAGCTGCGGTATAGTCGCCTTGGGCATGTTGTGTGACCCCGAGTAAATAGTAACTGTCAGCTGTGCCTGAGTGTTCTTCTCCAAATACTTTCCGCCTGATGTCAAGTGCACGCTGAGTAGACTGGATAGCTGAGGCATAGTCGCCTTGGGCATGTTGTGTGGCCCCGAGTGAATAGTAACTGTCAGCTGTGTCTAAGTGTTCTTCTCCAAACAGTGTCCGCCTTATGTCAAGTGCACGCTGTGTAGAGTGTGTAGCTGAGTTTATAGTCGCCTTGTGCATGTTGTGTGGCCCCAAGTGAATTGAAACTATCAGCGATGCTTGGGTGTTCTTCTCCAAACAGTGTACGCCTGATATCAAGTGCACGCTGTGTAGAGTGAATATCTAAGGCGAAGTCACCTTGTGCATGTTGTGTGGCCCCGAGTGAATAGTAACTGTCAGCTGTGCTTGGGTGTTCTTCTCCAAACAGTGTCACGCCTGATGTTAAGCGCACGCTGTGTAGAGTGAATAGCTAAGGCAAAGTCGCCTTGTGCATGTTGTGTTTCCGCGAGAAAATAGTAACTGTCGGCTGTGTCTGAATGTTTTTCTCCAAAGAGGTTTATCCTGATGTCAAGCGCACGCTGTAGGGAGTGAATATCTGAGAGTAAATCACCTTGTGTGTGTTGTGTGACCCCGAGTGAATCGTAACTGTCAGCTGTGCCTGAGTGTTTTTCTCCAAAGAGTTTACGCCTGATGTCAAGCGCTCGCTGAGTAGAGTGAATAGCTGAGGCGTATAGTCGCCTTGTGCATGTTGTGTGTCCCCGAGTGAATGGTAACTGTCAGCTGTGCTTGGGTGTTCTTCTCCAAACACTTTTCGCCTGATGTCAAGGGAACGCTGTGTAGACTGAATCGCTGAGGCAAAGTCGCCTTGCGCATGTTGTGTGTCCCCAAGTAAATGGTAACTATCAGCTGTGCTTAAGTGTTCTTCTCCAAACTGTTTTCGCCTGATGTCAAGCGCACGCTGGATAGACTGAATAGCTGAGGCAAAGTCGCCTTGTTTATATTGTGTTTTCCCGAGTGAATGGTAACTATCAGCTCTGCTTGAGTGTTTTTCTCCATAGAGTTTACTCCTGATGTTAAGCGCACGCTGTTTAGACTGAATAGCTAAGGAAAAGAGACCTTGTGCACGTTGTGTGGTCGCGAGTGAATAGTAACTGTCAGCTGTGCCTGAGTGTTCTTGTCCAAGGAGTTTTATCCTGATGTCAAGCGCACGCTGGAAAGACTGAATAGCTGAGGGAAAGTCGCCTTGTGCATGTTGTGTGACCCCGAGTGAATAGTAACTGTCAGCTGTGCTTGAGTGTTCTTCTCCAAACAGTTTACGCCGGATGTCAAGCGCACGCTGTGTAGACTGAATAGCTGAGGGAAAGTCGCTTTGTGCATGTTGTGTTTTCCCGAGTGAATAGTAACTGTCAGCCGTGCTTGGGTGTTCTTCTCCAAACAGTTTACGCCTGATGTCAAGCGCACGCTGTGTAGAGTGAATAGCAGAGGCAAGGTCGCCTTGTGCATGTTGTGTTTTCCCGAGTGAATAGTAACTGTCAGCTGTGCTTGAGTGTTCTTCTCCAAAAAGATTACGCCTGATGTCAAGCGCACGCTGTGTAGACTGAATAGCTGAAGCAAAGTCACCTTGTGCATGTTGTGTGACCCCGAGTGAAGAGTAACTGTCAGCTGTGCTTGGGTGTTTTTCTCCAAACAGTTTACTCCTGATGTCAACCGCACGCTTCGTAAACTGAATAGCTGAGGCAAAGTTGCCTTGTGCATATTGTGTGACCCCGAGTGAATAGTAACTGTCAGCTGTGCTTGAGTGTTCTTCTCCAAATAGTTTACGTCTGGTATCCATCGCACGCTGGTAAGACTGAAAAGCTGAGGCAAAGTTGCCTTGCGCATATTGTGTAATCCCGAGTGAAAAGTAACTGTCAGCTGTGCTTGAGTGTTCTTCTCCAAACAGTTTACGCCTGATGTCAACTGCACGCTGTGTAGACTGAATAGCTGAGGCAAAGTCGCCTTGTGCATGTTGTGTTACCCCGAGTGCATAGTAACTATCAGCTGTGCTTGTGGTTTCTTCTCCAGTTTCTTCGGTAGATTCAGAAGTACTGTGACAAGTGTATTCTTTGTATTCTCCCTGGCAACCAGTAGAGTGTGGAACTGTGAAAGAAAGACATGTTCTTGGTAGTGATTACTTGGTATTTTTTAAAAGACAAAAGAAATAATGAAATAAATAAACTGTGGGGGGACTAAACCGAAATAGCCGAGTCGAGTATCGGGGCGGAAACGTTCAAAACTGCGAACCAGCGGGGGTGGGGGACAACTTCCCATACATGAACCGAAATTTATATTTGTTTATTTTTTTTTACGCCAATGTAGTGATTAAGAGCCAAATTAAAATTGGCGGGATTAAAGATTGCGGGAAATTCAGAGCCTTTCAGTTATGAAACCCACGTGAGTGGAACAGCATGGTGTTTTAATTTGTGCAACAATAAACTGCATAAATAACTCTAAGTCGAAAGTAAGAACGCTTAAGTTTCCAACAAATCCAAGCCTTTAAATGCTATTAGAAGAAGATTAAACTGTGTATAATACCATAGGCCAATGTAGAGGGGAGCTGCAATCGGGGAGATTTACAAAGTAATCAAAATGCAAGATAGGCAATACCAAATGCAGTTGCTTTTTTTAATGACTCAAGTGGGAATGAAATAAAAGTGAGTGTGGAAGACGAGACAGTGAATCTGGAGGCAGATTCAATGGCTAATGGGGAAACCGGAAGCGGAGAATGTAACATGGGCCTCCGAAAATTCAGGGACTGTGGGGCAACTGCCCGAAAATCCAGGAGCAGAGAATGTGATAGAGGAGTCGGAAAATTCAGAGACTGTTGGATAACAGCCGAAGAACACATATGGAACTGGCACTAATGGATCAGAACTTAAAGTTCTGATCTAGTAGTGCCCGAAAGTGGTGTACAATGGATAACGCAGACTGGCAGACAGTATTGCGAATGCAACAATGCCCTGACTTTGAATACTTTTGATCATTCTTTTGAAACCGTGGTCTATTATATATGTTTTCTTTTTAAAACCTGTATCGTATTTTTATATTCCCTTTAACCTATTTTAGGGTACTTCTCAAAGATATTAGCAGCTGATATATATATTTTAGCTACTCTAAAATTGGAAACAAAATAAAGTTGATGTTATGTTACTAGAGTTATGTTTTTTTTATTCTTCAGAAACCAGCAGTCTCTATTTGGTGTAAATGTGGCGCAGCTAATGATTTGGTCCTAGTCTCTTAATAGTCTCTTATTTGCAAATATGGATCGGAATTATTTTGAAATTTAAAGTATTTACGGTTTTAATATAACAACCGGTAAAATGTTACCTGGCTTGTCTTGAGGTAGCGCTTCTTTCAAATCATCCATTTTTTTCCCCAACTTGGCGATGTCTTCTTTACTTGCAGAAAGCTTGTCTTGGGTTACTTTTTTCAAATCATCCATCTTTTCCAACATCTTGGCGATGTCTTCTTTACTTGCAGCGCGTTCCATTTTGTCCTTTAACTCGTCCGAATCTGAATGCCAGCCCTCGAGAAACTTGATATATAAGCATCTCTCTTCTTCGATATTCTCCTTTAGTTTTTTAACTTCTTTTGTGGGAAAGTGCGACTCAGTCAAACCACCAATGAAATCAATATGGTCTGTATTGACTCCAAGAGCTTTGAATGCATCTTTAGCGTGTTGCACGTATTGGTCAAATGTTGGTTTGTCAATCTTTAAACTGGATGAGTGACAAAGCGAATTTCTTAACAGTCGAAGTTGATCAATCGCAAGTGCATATGTTTCGGCCTCGTTTCCACCCGGGCTCACCACAGATGCATGGAAATTTCCACGGGGTAATTTAAAGGGCTTCACGTACAAATCACTGAGTGTCTTGTCATCACCTAAACTGTCGGGCAAGGCGAAGGACCAAGCGTAAATAGTGGCTTGGAACAGGGCGGTACAATCCCATTCATCATAAGAGAGGTGTGTGGGAACTTTGGTTTTCCCACCTTCTGTAGCGTGAAACAAATTTCTCACCACAATGGAGTCGTCCCAGGGTTGGAAGCCAGTGAGATGTCCAAACTTGTTGTCCCACATGGATCTGAAAGTCTGACGCAAGGCTTTGGGGAATTCATTCAGTACAATGGAAGCAAACTTGAAATAGTTCAACTCCTCGTTCTGAAACGGCCGCAGAGCCATAGTCGTCAAGGATCCGCTGGAATAAATAAATAAATAAATAAATAAAACTTCAAAGCTTCTTTAGCCTGCTGTAATAATAGGAAAACTTAGTATCATGTCAATACCAAAAAGGTCCCTTCGAGATTGCATTTGTTTGTTTTTTCAGGCGCATTATCCACCAAATTTTACAGAACATAGATTAACAGCTCCTGAAAAAATTATGGCCAAGTTTGTATCTACCATGTACCGATTCTTTAAGAATTGCCATTTATGTTAGATTCAATATATCGGTCAAGGGATTTAGGAGGTGGAAAACTCTCCTGCAAATTTTCTGGACATCAAAAAATTTCGACTCTTCGACTGCACATCTAGTTTCGCTTAAATTATGCTACTTGTTTTTCCTTTTTTTACCTTTTTGTGACTTACACACTTAGCGCTGAGAATTTTCAAGCGGGTTGTCTATCCGTTTGTTTACGAAATCTTTCAACTTTGTTTCTAGGGCCCCTTCGTTTCTTTTTCGTGTTGGTACACGAAAGAAATTAAACAGGCATTGCTAAGAAAACTGAGACGTGGCAAAGGACCGACGATTGACGTGATTTGGCCACGTATCCGCTGCAGACCTTTCTTGATCTTATCGCGATATCGGCAGATATTTCGAATGTTTTGTCTATAGTTCCCCTGAGGAGGCTTTTCCCCAAAGTGTAACCCTTACCCTTTTTATATATCACTTTCGACAGAAAAGGTACGCTTTCGTATACCTTAGGTTGTACCCCCGGGAAATAGTCACGTGCTAGGGCGTTGTCCAGTTAGCAGGAATTTGAATGTGAGCTCATATGAGGTCATCACTATGTGCTATTTAGTAGACAACTGGTCTTTAATTTGTGTCGGTTTTTCCATTCTTTAGCTGCTGCTACACCCGTGCAAACGAGACCCAACAAGGTTGAAACAACTTTATACTACTTCAGTGAAGTGGTAGCTAATTGCGTTCGACGATAGGAGAACTCAACTTAATTCTGACAGCATGCGAAGAAAATCGCGTTTTCTACATGCGACGAAAATCGAGTTCTGCTCATGTACTCGATTGGAAATTTTAGCCCTCCCCCCTCCCGGAGGCACTTTTTTCATGTGTTCCGAGGAGGTTGAACGGCAATGTATATTTCCGGAGTTGGAAGCAAATGCAAATAAGTTCCGTCAAAGAATAAGGAGGAACAGAGCTAGCAGACGAATTTGTGTCTAGGTACAATTACTTATCCTCTCTTCTCTTGTTGCAAACTTGTCAGCTTCGTTCAGAAGAGTTGAATTGTCAGATCTGTTTCGACCACATAATTAATCGGGCGTGGCCGATTTATAGTTTACCCTTTGATCGTCCTAGAGCGTAGTCTCCTGGCGCGGCCAAAAAGACGGGGATAGCTTGGGGTTGCTACAAAACCGCTACGGGTGACGCATACCGCAATGGTTTTCATTTTAGTTTTGACAGGAAATCGTTGCAGGCACACTTGGTCGACTTTTGGGTTAATGTGTAATCAGGTTGTGTTTTTTTGCTTCGGCGGAAGGACAGAGAAAAAAGCTTACGGGGCAAAGTACAGTATGGGGCCCAGTTCTCGGCCACTTTTGACGTAAACTTGTATTTCTTACCTCAGAAGAACCGCAGGAACTTGAAATTTCTCCCAGAGCTAGCTACATTATTCAGCTTTTTGGTGTAAAGCTATCGACCGGTCAAAAATTAATTTGCCCGAGCAATAATAAAAATAAAAGCTCCATTTGTGGGCCCAGTTCTCGGCCACCTTGGCCCAGTTCTCGGCCACTAAAAAGCTTGTGCGTAATTATCTGTAAAAAAATGCTCAATTAATTTTCACAGTCATAAAATCACTCTGTAAACCTATTTATACTATATCGATCCCAAATTATTTTTATGATGCTTTGTTTTACTTTAGAAAAGAAGGATTTTAACGCGCCTAGTTGCCTATGTGCAGGTTCTGGCAAAACCGCATTGTGTGACCCGTGCATTTAGATGGTTTATTTTGCAGTGAAAAGGTCTTGAAAGATTTAGGTGTTGTAGAAATAATAGACAAGACAAGAGTCAGCTCAAAACTTAGAGATAAGATTGAACTTTATTTTTAAAACATTTATTTCTTTCATTCTGGCAGCAGCAGATGAAATTATATTAAAAACCAAGCGCTAAGCTGTGATAGCGAGCAGGGTGGCCGAGAACTGGCAAATACGCAATCGTCGCAAGAAAAAATTTCGAAGTAAATTAAGACCAAAAAATACAACGGTTCAACGAAAAGTTAACTAAAGCAGAAAGCTGAATTATTCTTCGTTTCACATGCCAAAAATTAGCTCGTATGGTGGGGGCTTTTGGATAAAATACGAATTTAACTACATCCATGAATTTGGAGCCGTAAACAAACAACTTTTTCGGGAATGCAAATTCACCTACCTCCGCGTAAACTCGACGTGTGAGCTTTCTATATCGAATTGAACGATCAAACTCAAGATACTTAAAGCACATGAATCAGTCTATCGTTTGAAGGAAATACCTTTTTCTTTTGATTCAACTGGAGTGTGAAAAAACGCGTTAAACACAAAGTGGCCGAGAACTGGACCCGGCCGAGAACTGGGCCCCATACTGTACTGATATTCACCATTGTGAAATTGCACTTACTTTGACAAGTTAAAGTTATTTTTGTAAATAAAAAAGGTAACGTCATTGATGTCACGCAGTGTTTTTTTTAGCAAACTAGATGGTTTGCTGGTTTCTGACTATGAATGGGGGTGTGATCTTGCGGTATATTTTTTGAGCCTGACTCCGCCGTAAAACTTTTTTTTTATTTAGCAAGAACTGTGTCGATTTTCATTTCTGAACAATTGGTCGTCAAGTCGTTTGTTACAAAGAGTAGAATGTTTGTACAGCATGTTTTGGAATTATTTTAGATTTGGTTAGTAAGACGCTTCTGAAGACCTGAGCAAAACATTGGGAATGTACAGTATTAATAGGAACTTGAATGGAATTTTTCACAAGTTGGATAAAGGTATCAACTGAAAAAAACTGTTAACTGCAGCGCGGCTTCTTCAAGATGCGTTAACAACAACGCTTTTCTATTGATTTAATCTTGTATTCAAACAGTTTAAGACAAAGTAAGAATTGAACCAAAAACCTTGCAATTTAATTGTTGCTGTTTTTTTTAACAGACTGCTTCTTGGAAGCAATAAGTTCACTGATCCAAACATGTTTTATTCGTGAGAGAGCGATGTTATGAAAATAATAACACAATCCAGTCTACTAACAACTGGGCACAGGCCGCGAAGCTCCCTTTTCTAAAACATTTCACTAATTACCACTGGAGGTAAACATAAACTCAGTTAAATAATGTTCTTTATCGTGTTATTTTATTTTCTTCGAATATAATAGTCGTTTTGGTAATTTATAAGCTAACGCACAACCAGTCGACCTTATCGCCTGATGAAGACTAGCAGTATGCAGTCGAAACGTTGCGATCTCCATCACACGTGACTACGTCGTGAGACAAACGAAATAATACTTTATTATTGTACTCTACCACGATGAATAACCACGCAATAAAGCAATAAAGCAATTCTAGGAATGAAAGAATAACATGTTTGGGGATTAGATTAAAAGGGGATTCTATCAAACTCAATAAAACAAAGCGTTTTATTTCTCATTATCGAATAGATTAGTCCGTATGTTTATTCTCCTGGATGTTTTGCGCTTGTCATGACTGTAATTGGACAGTCGCTTTAGGGCCTGTTCGCACTACGCGAAATTTTGTTTGTTTTGCAAAAAAATCTGTCAACGCGAAACCATTTGTAGTGCGAACGATTTTCGTGACCCACCAAAATTTTCGCAAGTGCTACCAAACTTCAAACACGCCGTCGACTAGCTTTGGAGGCCTACAATTTTTTGTCAGGCGAGAAAATCTTTTGTTCCTTGACAGATACCCTTCAACGGGTCATCAAATGTCAAAACTGATCCTAAGCAAATCAATGTTTACGCCGCTATTTTATAGCGGTAGCCGAAAAGAGATGAATTATAGAGGAGAGAAACACCGATTCCTATTTGTTTGTGCCAAATGCATCCTATCCAGTTGTTCAACTCTGCTTCAACTACATATGGCTATCAATGCGACTCTCAGGTGGACAAGTTACGGTCACAGCACTGTCAGTTCATGCCAGCAAGTTTACGATTCTCAACTCGCTACCCAGCAGCAGTTCTTCCAAAAAGAAGGCGCTTCGAATCATTCGAACGTTTCTTCCTGACTGAAACGAAATAATTGAAGGAACGCACACGAAACATGGTTTCTATTTCGATTCGATTGATTTTTGTGGTTTCACAAATAATTTTACATGTCTCAAGTGCGAACGCGCCCACAAAAACCAAAATTTCGCAGTTACAAAATTTTCAATTTTTTGTAAACACCAAACCAAATTTTTCGTCCTAGTGCGAACAGGCCCTAACTCTCGAGCTGGAGAACTCAAATATATATTTTGACAATGCATGCTGCGTTTCTGGTGGTATTATCCAACTGAACAATGAATAAAATTCTAGAAGTTGTTATTTTTAGTGAGTTCAGCGCGTGATTCAAAGTTCAATGGCATATATCTTGTTACCACGAATGCCATCACGAACGATTTGGTTAAACTAAACACAGGTGTTATATGAAAGTAAAAAAAAAATGTCTTTGATATCGCACATATATCAAGTATATCTAACACACTTTTCACTCGTAAAGAGCGACTTTATGCGGAAAATACATTTGTTCAGAAGTCATTAGAAGGGTTTTTTTTTCGTACCAGGCCTCTCTTTCGTTCGCGTGACTGTCTGACTGTCTCTCAGGCAGAAATTTACAAACATAGAATAATTATGTCGAAATTAAACATCTTAAACGTTTAAAGAACATAAATTCTACTTCGTACTTGAAATGAACCGTATTTTTTCAGTATTCTATGAATCAGTGTTACCACTAAACAAACGGTTACTGTACTTCCAATTGATTCCAAGGTGAGAGAACTCGCAGTTAGACCGCGGACTTAATTTTGCTGTACATGATATTTATTACTCGTGAACTACATTAATTTCCATAAAGCTGGAATGAAGCGGCATATGCTTCATTTTGCAGGCGACTTTTTGGTGCAGCCAGCCCATAAAATCAGCAACACAGATTGAGTCTCATTAGCCTCACAGTCATACAAGGTTCAGATCTTCATCCCGCTAAAGCTGGTAGCTTTCTATGCTAGACGAACACTTTGTTTAAAATAAAATTTTTATCTTTTTTCTTCCCTCAGTACTCTTCCTATTTTTCAATCTCTAAATACTTGCGAGCCCTTCGTTCCCTGCGGCAATTTCGCTCGTGATACGAACAATAAAGCATGATTTTCATTAGCGACGCAAGCACAAGCGCGATCACGCAAAAAGGACAAATTTTGACCCTTGCACAAGCACAAGCATCCAAATTCCAATCGCTTGTGCCTTTGCTTGAGTCGAAGCCTTTTTCACGGAGAAATAAGAGCTGTTATCTTTGCGCTTGTGCTTGCGCTTGTGCTTGCGACGCTAGTGGAAACCAGGCTTAAAACATTCAGAAACGATTTGATTTCTCCGTCCGCGTCAGATAATGAATTTTGCAATAAGTCAAAGCAAATGGAAAACAGTGACAACAATGGTAGTCGATTTTGCATTCGCTTCAGTTTCATTGCAGGCTTTTTCATATTCATTCTCACTTGGTAATTAAAGGGTATAAAATACAACTTTGACAACATTAATATGTATACAGCTACTATATACAACAACTAAACCAAGCGAATACCGCAATGAAAACAACACGATCAGAAAACTGCTGGTCTTACTGATAATCTCCCAAAAAAAGATTCTAATGACTATCAACAAGTGTATCAATGTACGTTTAACGAAGCCCAACAATTACCTTGAAATCTTATTTAAAATGCCAGAACTGGATGGCCGTCAAACAGACAAACTCACTGGCATGTATTGACTCTCACAACTCGTAATATGCATTTTAATACACGCACCCAGGAATGAATACCGAGTCACTCATGAACCATAATAATTACATGATATCATGTGTTACACCCAACGAGGTCATAAGCCAGACAAGCTCTTAGATAGGAATTTCCCTCGTATAAGTACACGGGAAGTTTTGAATTATCGAGCTAAAATTACCACTGAAATTATTGTCAGTGAATTTGCAGTAACAAAAAGTGAATATTTCTATGAATTAAACATGGTATGCATGCAAAGTTTACAACTTCTGTTGTTGGCGACTGTCCAGTTGGTTCGTATCAATTCCAAGTTAAAATTGCTTATTTGTTGCTTCTATTTATTAAACAAACAAAGTATATTCACTCAAGTGGACGCTACTGGATTGTGACGCGTCGTCAAGCCAAAGAGAGCAGAGGCCACAGATGACTGCAAATCATCTTGTAATTGCACGCAACAAAATTTGGGAAATACTCTAGTGTTCGGTCCGCTTTTTGATGCAGGGTGTCTGCCAGTTTAAAAACAGGTTTCCGTAGAACACTGAATATAGCCGAGCGGCCTAGTGTGAGCACTATTCTTAAAATGCTGCTGTCTCCGGGGGGGGGGGGGGTAGTCCCCTATATCAGGTATATAGGTATGTGCCGCCCAAAGGGTATGGTTTTTGAGCCGTTTTGGTCTGAAAACGGGTATAGATTTTGAACATTTTGGTCTGAAATTGGGTATGGTTATCGGGAAACGTTCACGAAAGCTTATAAACTATTAATTTTTCTTCCCAGCAACTGGGACGAGTAACTAGTGAGAGAGAAAGAGAAATAGATAAAATTAATCATTCCAGCTAAATTTTACCTATTCCTCTTAGTTAAGTTGACCTACGTTCAGCACTGATGGTCTGAAAACGGGTATGGATTTTGAGCCCAGGTCTGAAAACGGGTGTGGAAAATGGCAGTTTTTGGTCTGAAATTGGGTCTGGATTTGGAGATGCGGGCGGGACACCCTCGCCAAAAATTCCAAGGAGTACCCCCTCCCCCCCCGGGCTATGTCTACTATGATCAAAATTTTCACCCCTTGTAATTTTAGGTGCATCATAGAGAATCACACGAAATATTTAAAATGGGGTTTTCCGTTTTCAAGTACCTGTATTAGTTCCGGAGATATTCAACTGAGTTTTAACATTTAGAAAATGTAAATTAGGGGAAGGATTTTTAGAATTAGTGTCACCACTGAATTCGAAGAAAGTGCCTTCCATGGTCAGAGAACGTGTGGAACTAGTGGACTTTGCTGAACATGATATCAAATATTATGAACTAAATTAACTTCCGTGAAGCGCCATATGCTTCATCTTGTAGGCGATTTTTAAGAGCAACCAGCAACAGAGATGAGTCCTTTTAGCTTCATAGCCATACAATGTTCAGATCTCTATAAATCTGCTAACTTTTTTAGCTATTATAGATACACTATTTTTATTTTTTTTATTTTTTTATCAATATTATAATTTTAGCTGTGCGTCGGTAAGCCTCGTTCAGATATTAAATTTCTTTTTTCTATCTTCCCTCAGTCGTCTTTCTTTTTTTTGCAATACTTAAAAGTCCTTCTTTTCCTGCGGCAGTTTTGCACATCATAGTGGAACGAACAATGAAACATTCGGAAGCTGTTTAAATTCTTTTGTAGTTCTAGTCCGCATCAGTTAGCGAAGTCGTAATCAGCCATTGCAAATGTGACCAACAGTGGCAAGAGCGGTAGTTGATTTCGTATTTGCTTCAGTTTCATCGCGCTTTTTTTTCGCAGCTACTCGGTTAATCACAAAAAAACAGCTACTAAATACCATGCGACTTCAGCTACACAATGAAAAACGCCATGATCGAGAAATGGCTCGCCTTATGTCAAATGATCTCGCAAAAGATGATTCTAATGACTATCAATAGATACGTTTATATAGAGAAATCACAACACCTACCTTGAAATCTATGTTAAAATGCCATTAATCTGGATCACTGGCCGTCAACGGACAAACTAACTCTATTAACTTACATGGATTGACCGTCACAAATCGTAATATGCATTTACGCGTATACCCGAGAATGAATAGTCATTCATGAACTGTGATCACATGATATTCGTTACACCCAGGCAAGGTCATAAGCCAGACAAGCAAGGGAATTTTCCCGGCTTGCATTAAAGCACTGGTAAAATTACCACTGATATCAATCTCAGTGAATTTACAGTAATTAAAAAAAAATTGTTTGTGTGAATTGAACATGGCAAATTCCGCAAACTTATTCTGTTGCAGCTGTTGGTCACTGTCCAAATTGTTCGTATCATTTCCACGTTATATCGCTTATTTTTCGCTTCTATTTATAAAACAAGCAGAGTTTACACACTCAAGTGGGCGCTACTGGAACTTAAACTGACGTTTGTGTCCTCTCGTCAAGTGCAAGAGGCAAAAGTCACAGATGGCTTACTGCAAATAATCTTGTTATTGCACGCAACTGGAATTGCAGAGGGCGCGCGTCCGCTAATAATACACTATGTCCATGTAAAACAGATTCCAACAGAACACGTTATTAAACGGGCGACCTCGGGTGAGCCTGCGTCTAAATATACTCTTTTTTGTAGGGAAGCGGGTAGTAGTTAGGACCTGCGCGAGGAGAGGAGAGTATGGTTAAGAGAGGAGAGGGGGGGCGGGTGTGAACACAATACTTGGTGGTCACTTGCCATACCCCATGAGAGTGAGAAAATAGGGAGGGGGAGGGTGAAAGATGAAAACGTAAGGAGACAGGTCGGTTGGAAAAAAAGGATATGGGAGGGGAAGGCTGTCGCATATTTGTATTACGTGCTTCTCCTTCAATGGTACACGTTAATAGCTGAAACTGCATTTAGCCGATTGTTAAGTTTTATAATCTGGAGTAAAGCTAGATGCCTTCTGTTAGTTTTCTAGAACCGCAAAAAGTTGCTCCAAACCCCAAAAGTAGCTCAAAAGTTGCCGAGCACAATCGGAACAGACCTAATTGCACTCACCTGTTGCTAAATGATCAAGTGCAACCGACCTAACCCGACCTAAGTTTACGTGATCTATATAGCCACCCTGTTTGGTGGAATTATGATATCAAATGCAATCAGATCGTTCAAGTTGCTCTTTTGCTGGCCAGTCTTTAACTCAGGGCCAGCCGGACAACAACACAACAACTTCATTACGACAAAAAATAATGAGCGGCCGGCATGAGTGTGAACTGCGAGTGTGGGGTCGGGTGAGGGGTGGAGTGAGGTGGGAGGGAATAGAACATTTTCGGACTTCCTTTCCATCTGCTGATAGAAGAATAACGACGAAATTGACTCTTCATATTAAAAAGAATTTACCGGCAAGTTTATTTTCATACAAGTCAAACACATTTTCAGTTGAACAGCGCGCCACAAAATTCGCGGCTACCGCTTGCCAGTTATTACGAAAATCTACTACTAGCGTTAATGTCTTCTTTTAAAACAAAAAACTTACTATCTGCTGTATCCTGTTATATGTTTAATTTTCAAGCGCAGAACTGTTTTCGCAATTGTAATGCAATTCAGCATAACTGCAAGATTATTTCACATCAGGATATTAAAGAGAATAAAGACTAAATGGTTGAATTTCTAAAATTTTCTCTCCAAACACCGTTCACCATAAAAGCTGCTAAGCTTCTTTTAACTAAAGATATATTTGCGTTTGCTGTTTGTTTCACTAAGTCGACCACTAAAAGTTTATCGCTGGTTCCAAGGTTTAAAAATCTACATGTTTACAAGTGCTAGGTCAATACTATACAGTCGAACCCCAACCCACGCGCCCCTTCCCTCCCTCTCCGCTCCCCTATTAAGCGGCCATCTCTCTTTTTAGCGGCTTGTTATCAAAGTTCCGAAATTATTGCCGTCTCGGCGAGGCCACCAGGAATTCAATACACGTTGTTTAACGGGTAATATTTAACAAAATGATGACGGAAAAGAGTCCGAAATAGAAGACCGGGTTCAAACACGACGTTTCTACCACGCCATATACTAATTTAACGCCAGCCAGCAATAAACGGCAAACTGTGATTAAGCCGCCTCTTGACATTTCCCTGAGAGTGGCCACTTAATTAACAGGTGCTCAAAGGTATTGCTTGTCGATAATAGGACTCCAATCGATGGCTGTCAGTAGCGAGCTGATATTCTTAGTTCTTCTTCTTATAGTTCTTATTAACCGAGCAGGAGGTCTGTGTTGGAGAATCTAGTCTTCAATGCAGGCGAATTTTAGCGCCACGAAAGCATCTTTGATCGGGCGAGGGCCACCTTTGGATTCAAACGCAGGAGTGGCTTGGGGAAAGATTAAAAAAGCGTCCCCCCTGTACGTTTGCGACTTCAAGGCCAAATACACCAACAAAACTATCCAACACTCGCCCATAAAAAAATGCCTACATTGCAGGCTATGTAGAATCTTGACCCTCGGCAAAGTCGTGCATAAGTACAAAACTCACTCTGTTCGGTCTGTACTCACCAACGAGGTCAAGGTTCTCCATATGCAGGCCGACTAAGCTTGGTTAATAAGATGTTTACTGCGTTCGACGAAGGAGAACGCATACTAATCGCGTCGTTTGCCCGACGTCAGTCCCGCGGGATCTATGGTTCAGTCCCGCGGATATCAATCGCCTGATGCCATAACCGTTTGAGATTTTTTGGACTGCTACAAGTGACCTCGACCTCATGCAGGTGGCCTCAATCTCATGTGAGAAGACATTAAAAAGCAATTAATTGCGTCACATCAACGTCACAATGACATTAAGCCGCGAAGACAGCGCGCGCAAAAACAATTCAATTAAGGACGGTGCCTACTAATAACGAAGTAATTTTGCCTGGCCGAAGACTGTGCAAGACTATAGATGTTACCAAGGGCTATTAAAATCCAAAAAGAAAATTGGGGGTAGCCACGCAAATTTTCGAGATAATTTGGTTTGAAAACTGGAAAAAACTGCTGATGTGGCATTTTAAAGAAAACGTAAAAGAAAATAAAATTCCTTGCAAATTCCATTTGAAATTGGTTTTTCATGAAGAAAATCAACATTAAATATAACAATCTTTAAAATAACTAACAAATAATGTCTTTGAAACCGCGTGATCTACGATTTTATTAACAAAATAATTGTGTTTGAGCAGTTTTTGACTCTAACAGCTCTCTCGTGCACGGCCATAAAATCGGCCTAATTTTTTTTCACTTAATGACAAACTAAACATGTGCTCTATAGACTTACCACTTCCATTTTATAAAATAAAAAGTAGGGGTCACCGGGCGTTTTTAAAAGTTATACGAGTTCTTTTCAAGCTCTATCGAATCGTTTTTGGTGTCTGTTACATTTTTCCTTTCCCCTCCCTAGCGAGTTAAATATTTGCATCTCTCTCGCGCGCGCCATATGTAGTTAGCAGTTTGCGAGTTACGTTTAAGCGCTTAGCGATTTGTTTTAAACTATTAATGTGAGCCATTTTTAGAGGTCAATGATAACTAAAATGTTGCTTTTCCGCTGTACCTGGCTTAGTATATGCCCATAAACTGGATTTCGTCGCACCAGAAATCTTTCTTGATTTTTAGTCGCGCGCTTGGTCGCGTAGTTGAACTCGTCATTTTGCGCGAGCAAATTAATCAAAAGCGCGCGCGTCCAGTGTGTTCGATGCATTGCGTGTGCGCAGAACAAGTGCGCAGTAACAATAGGAGGCACCGTCCTTAAGCCTGTAAACAATTTTTGCGTTCGACGGTAGGAGAACGCATCCTTATCTTTTGGTGGCGTGGTGGTCTCGTGGCTGTCCTGTGAGAGCCGTTCTATGTGTCGTTCTGTGTATCTTTGTACGTGGCAGATTGGCTAATTAATGACGTCACAGTTTCGTCTCAAGATACCCTGGGAACGAGGTTGATTCGATCTAACGATCTTCTTCGGTTTGCTTTTTCGAGTTTGACCTGTGAGTTGTGCTGGAAAATAAACGTTTCGGCTGTGCTCCCTTCAACAGTAGCAAAAAAAATTTGCTATGCTGCCTCGTGCACTGTTGGATTGAGATTGTTTCGCTGACAGTTTCCTAAAGTGATGTTGGACGCACGATTTATGTTGCGCGCGCGGTCGTTTCAAATTTGTATGACGATATAAAAGTTTACGTTTGCTAGCCTTATGTACCTATATTAGGTCGAACGCACTCCCCTAATCTCTGATTATTACTAGTTATAAACTAGTAATAATCATGGATTAGCGGAGTGCGTTCGAGACAATTTTGTGTGCCTTTTATTCGCCCACTTTACACGACTGACCTCCAAAGACGCGAACACAAGCACATCGAAGAACATGGACAACTACGTTGTTTATGCGCATCCTTACTGCGCACGTAATTCATGTCGCAATAATTAAGCGCGCGCTGATGGTCGCCGTTGCGTTCACTTCGCTTACAGCTTTTAAACGGCCGGTAACCCCCAATTTTATTACATTTCTGACATGGGTAACTCATAATCTCACAGCGGTGAAAGTTTACAAAAAAGTCAATGTGGGAAGATTTTCGCGCGGACGCCACTAAACTTCAAAGCGACACACGAAATGACTCGCTCGATTTCCACTTTTTTCAAGTTCGATGGCTGACTTAAACTCTACTTCCCTGGATGATATGCTTCCCATGACATTTTCGGTATTATTTTAACTTCGGGTACGCGTTTCCGCATTAATTTTGTTTATCCATAAAATGCAAATTCGATGCCATTTTGATATGCATCAGATTGAGGCCCTCTGCATGAGGTCGAGGTCACTTGTAGCAGTCCAAAAAGTCTCAAACGGTTATGGCATCAGGCGATCGATACCCGCGGGACTGAACCATAGAACCCGCGGGACTGACGTCGGGCAAACGACGCGATTAGTATGCGTTCTCCTTCGTCGAACGCAATTATGGCCAAACAAGAAAACTTTAACAGACCAATTTCAGATGTGACGTCACATGGCTTTTCGAACTGGGGGGGGGGGGGGGCAGGGCAACAAAATGTAAACATTTCGATGAAAGAGTGCTTGCCGGCTCGGACTAGCTGACATTTTGCTTGCGGATGGATAAGAAAAATCAGTGGACAAAGGACGGTTGTGCTCAATTACAGATGTGTCTTTAGTTTCTTCAGCCTCCTTCATTGTCCGACAGAATTATTCGTACAGTCGTTTAAGTCGCTTTTAGTCATATTTTCAGTGCGTTTAACTTCTGGCCTTGCAAAAACCTTGTCTTGATAAACTTAATTTTGTGAACTGAGTTACATGTTGTTTGTTGTTGTTTGTTGTAGGCCCGGGTCTACAAGCTTTTCAACCCACTCGTATTTTCAAAATGTGTGATAGAAAAAATTCAGACTGAAACACTTCCAAGATAAATTGAAAGCAATTTGAAACGTACTTTAGCATTATATATTTCACAACTACCCTTTCGATGAGAACAAGGCTCATCTACAAAGTGCACACTCGAGAGGCTTCTAGACTAGCCAGGTGACAGACAAAAGCGCAATGACATGCGCCGTAATAGACAAGTGCGTTTATTTTGGAATGAGTGAAAACTGGCGCAATTCTTTCCTACGAAATGTTATAATTAAGGTGCTGTGAAATACAAAGAACATCATCAGAAAGTGAAGGAGATTTCAATAAAAGTCAGTTACCTGCAGTCTACCGCCGCCTATAGGGTCACTTACTAAAGTCTGTTAAGATTTTATTTATAAAAGAAACCTCGACCTTGCCGCAAGGCCGTCAATAGGCCATTTCCGAGTTACCCTTTGCCTCTGTTTCAAAACCAGTCTAAGTGCGAAACCATTCAAATGAAAATGAGTTTGATTTGCAAAAAAATGGACCTGAAGATAAAACTCATTTCATTTCAGCCAATCAGATTGCAGCATTCGCATTAATATACGAATATAATTCTACTAAGGGTATTTAGTTAACGTTTCCTGTCAATTAATTTGCACGCCAATTATCTGTTTCACGTTAAACTATTTATCTTTTTTTATTTTCGCACACTTTTTTTTATCTTCTAATTAAAATTTTCGAGGAAAATTCCCGTTTGCAGGCGTACACATCTAAATAGTGTTTTTCGTACAATTGTCATAAAAATTCTATATCAATCAATCAATCAATCAGAGTTAATTGCTTCAGATTATAAAGTGATTATCAATGAAAATTCTTACATAATAACTGGACATCGATTTCCATTATCAATCGATTTTTGGACTACGACATCAATTTATATCAAACGATTATGTATCTTCTTCTAGAGTCAATATTTTACTTAAAACTTATTGAGTTTTGCAACTAGCACGACAAGGAAAAGCATCTTGTGAGACGCGGAGTGAACGATCATAACGGGCAGTGTTGGGGTGTTCTTCTCCAAACAATTTACGCAAGATGTCAAAAGCTTGTTGTTTGGACAGAATAGCTGCGGCAAAGTCGCCTTGTGCATGTTGTGTGACCCCGAGTGAATGGTAACTGACAGCTGTGCTGGAGTGTTCTTCTCCAAAAAGTTTACGCCTGATGTCAAGCGCACGCTGTGTAGACCGAATAGCTGAGGCAAAGTCGCCTTGTGCATGTTGTGTGACCCCGAGTAAATGGTAACTGTCAGCTGTGCTTGAGTGTTCTTCTCCAATCAGTTTACGCCTGATGTCAAGTGCACGCTGTGTAGACTGAATAGCTGAAGTAAAGTGACCTTGTGCATGTTGTGTGATCCCGAGTGAATGGTAACTGTCAGCTGTCTTTAAGCGTTCTTCTCCAAACAGTTTACGCCTGATGTCAAGCGCACGCTGTGTAGACTGAATAGCTGAGGCAAAGTCACCTTGTGCATGTTGTGTGACCCCGAGTGAATGGTAACTGTCAGCTGTGCTTGAGTGGTCTTTCCCAACACGTTTATGCCTGATGTCAAGGGCACGCTGTTTAGACTGAATGGCTGACGTAAAGTCGCCTTGTGCATGTTGTGTGACCCCGAGTGAATAGTAACTGTCAGCTGTGCTGGAGTGTTCTTCTCCAAACAGTTTACGCCGGATGTCAAGGGCACGCTGTTTAGACTGAACAGATGAGGCAAAGTCGCCTTGTGCATGTTGTGTGACCCCGAGTGAATGGTAACTGTCAGCTGTGCTTGAGTTGTCTTCTCCAAACAGTTTACGTCTGATTTCAAGAGCACGCTGTGTGGACTGAATATCTGACGTGAAGTCGCCCTGTGCATGTTGTGTGATCCCGAGTATATAATAACTGTCAGCTGTGCTTGAGTGATCTTCTCCAAACAGTTTACGCCTGATGTCAAGCGCACGCTGTGTAGACTGAATAGCTGACGTAAAGTCGCCTTGTGCATGTTGTGTGACCCCGAGTAAATGGTAACTGTCAGCTGTGCTTGAGTGGTCTTCTCCAAACAGTTTACACCTGCTGATGTCAAGCGCACGCTGTGTAGACTGAATAGCTGAGGAAGGGTCGCCTAGTGCATGTTGTGTGACCCCGTGTGAATGGTAGCTGTCAGCTGTGCTTGAGTGTTCTTCTCCAAACAGTTTATACCTGCTGATGTCAAGCGCACGCTGTGTAGACTGAATAGCTGAGGAAGGGTCGCCTAGTGCATGTTGTGTGACCCCGTGTGAATGGTAATTGTCAGCTAAGCTCATCAATCGCATTTTGGAATTGATGTCCAGTGCATCCTGTTTTTTGACTGTTGACAATCGGAGTTCCCCTTGAAATGAATGGGATTGTGGTGGATTCTTCTTCATCTTCTTCCCTGTGTTTATTATTGATGCATATTGATTTATCTTATGTGATGATGCTGAACTTGAAGATCTCTTGGTACCCCGATCAAGTGCCTTTTCATGACAACTCCTTTTTTCCTCAGACATTCTGGCTGGGCTTTCAACTTTTCCTAACACAAGCTCTACAGTGATATCGACATTGCGCTGGAAAATAAATAATCCAAGTGACCTTGGGACAAGCGGTTTTTCGATTTCTTTTGCTATTTGTTGCGCCGCGTTGCTTATGGATCGCTTGGTGTTAGTATCAGTGAGATGTTCTACTGCTTCGCTCACAAGACAAATTATTGCTAATTTAAGTGGTTGTGTTATCGTTTCTTTTCCATCCTTTTCCTTTCCATTGCTTTCCATTGCCGAAATAACAAGTAGTTGTGTGTCTCCAGCTGCTCTGCACTCCTCCTCTGCCTTCCTGTAGAACTGTGTCATCATTGTGTGGTTCTTTGTAAAACGATAATAAACAGCAAGGATCTGAAAAGCAACGATTCTAAGAATCCTCTGCTCGGGAGTGCTATTCATTAAGGACAAAGCTTCTTCTAAGCATCGAACTCCGTCCTCTGGTTTGTTGTTAACCAGTTGACAGATGCCGCTATAACACAAATACTTTCCTTTATCTCCAACCGAGCCTGGTGAACTTAACGATTCAGTTTCTTTTGCTTCAGAGAGTTGCTGCATCGTTGTTCCCTCTGCGACCCAAGTTACCTAGTAAAAAGCTCTGGAAATAAGTAATTGTCTGTAGAACACATTTTTCTCAAGCCTTTTAGCTGCCTTCGTGGCTGAATCGTAAATCTTGTAAAAGTTGGCTCTTTCCCTCCTCTTTCACCAAAACCTTAAACACACTGTTGGTTGTTTTTGGATCTAAGCAACCGTCAATTAAACTTTGAACAATGCTTTGTTCATCTTCAAAGAAGCCAATAAAAGCCTTCATTGAATTTCTTGTCAAGAACTGCTCATGTAACTTCTCGAATCTGGAAACATAAAAAGCGCACAAGCGAGATTTAGAGTTAAGAATGGTTTCTTTCATTTGGTGTTCTCCCCTTTCTCTTACAAATGATTCAAATAGTTTATGCATTGTGAATGATCCAGGTTTAGAACTTGAATCGAGGAGAGATTTCCTCAGAAGACTTTGCAATATCTTCTTTGCCACGGGTATTTTTGATATACCCAGAACAGCTGCAGCAACTGTTAGATCAAAACTCTCTGGAAGAACAGTCAAGGTCACAAGAGATTCTTTTTCTTGCACAGAGAGTCTCTGAAAAGAAGAATCAAACAGGAGTTTCAACCTGAAATTGCTTGGATAATCTGGATTGTCCAACATTTCGACAATATTGTTACTTTCCAAGGACCGGATGAAGTCATCCAGAACTTGGCTCGGTTCAGCATCATCTTCAGAAATGGAGGAACACAATAACTTCATGGCCAATGGTACATGCCCGCAAATTTGTGTAATTCGTATGCAGTCAGAAGGAGTTGCAACTGGGAGTAATTCCTTAACTAGGCTTTGAGAAGAGCATTCATCTAATGGCCGTATTCTTACTGCCTGGTGGCCTTGGAAATGCACATTCATAAACTCGAACGATTCTCTTGTGGTAATAACGAATGTCACTATTTCACTACGTCGGAGAATGCCTTCCAGAAAATTTACAAAATCCTCCTTCACTTTTGGCGCTCCACTTTCCAATAACTCGTCAGCATTATCAAGAATCAGCACACAGCGATCTGAAATTCGGCTTAATAGTTGGAAAAGCTCATCCTCAAGGGAAAGATCCTGAGAGCGTTGATCATTTGTCACAGGTCGGCGGAAAAAACAAAGAAACTTTGATGTTACATCGGCTTTAGACTGAACTCCTCGTAATGAAAGGAAGTAGACGGGCAATCCCTGAGAGTGAAGATGATGTCCGACTGCAGTTGCTACAGACGTTTTTCCAAAACCTGGCGAGCCCCAGATCGACACGATTCGGGAAGATTCAGAAGTCACGTGACCAGTGATCTCATCACACTCTCTCTGGCGGCCAGAGAAGTGTGGAACCATTGGAGGAAGGCATGTTCTTGGAAGTGATGGCCTTGTATCTTCTAGAAGACAAAATTGTAATTTGAAAAACATTTATACTGTAAATTTTAAACTTCTGTTTGTTTCATACAGTAACTGATGCTTGAAAAGTCTTAAGGCTGGTTTTTACTAGCGACGGAGTCGTTAAAGCGCTCACGACCTAGTGTAATCAAAATTCGGAGTCTTACGGAATCCTAATATGCGGCATCTAAAATCTGCGTAGAACCTCTATCGGTTTGATTTTCATGAGATTTAACCTGGATGGGGAGGGGGAAGTCGGCATGTTTCTTTGTCCTCATAGTGGTGTCTGGATACAGTGACGAAATGCTGCCAATCAACCTCTTGCTGCTAAGAATGATATCATCGGTATATAATTTTGAGCGCTAACGTTTAAGGTCTAAAAGTTTTCTAGTACAATCCTTAAAATCGGTTTGTTTAATCAGCTAAATTTCTAGAAAGGCAGCATTCAAGTCCTGAAAGAATCTTTTAAAAAAAGTTTCGTCCATAAAGTTTGAAACTTTCTTTCTCAAAATGTTGTTTTGTGTTTTGTATAGGTGAGAAGATACGGGTAAACGCTGTGACAGAAACTGTTCCTCGAATTGTTTTTCTACTGAAACAATGAAAACGCTTCATTATGCATACAGTGGACAAACACACACATTGCTCAGCCTGCCGGCGCAGCAAATGTTTACCTTAGCAAGTGTTTCTGTGCGTTTGCACACTCTCCGTATCCCTGCACCGCTATGTAGTTCGCCGCAGGCCCTAAAAAGGCTAATTAAGCTGCTTTCCCCTCGTCCGGCCCTTCCCCCTTGATCTAACACTCTGCGCTTCAGACACCGACTCCGACTCTGTCGCTACTAAAAACAAGACTTTAGAAGTTTAAATTTAATCAGACCAAAGACTATTAACTCTTTGATGGCAATTCTTTCAATATTTCTAAAATGTAGATTCAGAGCTTTTTTTGAAAATATACCACTTTTTCTAGAAACTGAAAGCACTTAGTGGTAAGCTCATAGAAATATTTGCATATAGTGCAAGAACTAAAGTTACCTGAATTGCCTTGAGGTAGAGCTAGTTTCAAATTGATCTTTTGCTCCAACCGTGCGATGTCTTCTTTACTTGCAATGCCTTCCTCGAGAAACTTGATATATGCCATGTATTCTTCTTTGATACCTTGCTCCAATTTGCGAACTTCTTTTGTTGGAAACTCCGACTCAGTCAAACCACCAATGACATCAATAGGGTCTGTCTTGACTCCAAGAGCTTTGAATGCATCTTTAGCGTGTTGCACGTATTGGTCAAATGTTGGTTTGTCAATCTCAGAACTGGATGAGTGGCAAAGCGAATTTCTTAACAGTCGGAGTTGATCAATCGCAAGTGCAAATGTTTCGGCGTTGTTTCCACCCGGGCTCACCACATATGCATGGAAACTTCCATGAGGTAATTTATGTGGCTTCACGTACAAATCACTTAGTGTCCTGAAATGACCTGTGTTGTCAGGCAAAGCGAAGGACCACGCGTGAATAGTGGCCTGGAACAACGCAGTACAATCCCATTCATCATAGGAGAGGTGTATGGGAACTTTGGTTGTACCCCCTTCTGTAGCGAGGAACAATTTTCTCACCATAATGGAGTCATCCCAGGCTTGAAAACCTAGGAGATGTCCAAAGTTGTTGTCCCACATGGATCTGAAAGTTTGACGTAAGGCTTTGGGAAATTCATTCAGGACAATGGAAGCAAACTTGAAATAATTTAACTGCTCGTCCTGAAACGGCTGCAGAGCCATCTTTCTTTACCAACAGGTGTCAAGGACCTCGTGAACAACCTGAGAAAACTAAAAAGGACATCGATGTTACTTTGGCTGGGTTTAATGATAAAGAAATGTTATCGTTAAGAGGAATACTTGGTAACTTTGGCTTGCTTATACCATGCGGCATAACACATTTGGAAGAAAAACGTTAAATCGCTACCACTCGTGATTTCTCGGACCCCATTTATTGGTTGCCTAATTTCTGACTCCATATGTTGCGAACATGCACCTTACAATTACCAATGTTGATCGCCACTTCAAGTATACGTACACACGAGTTACCACGCACGTGTGGCCACTAGTGACCACAGGCCAAAATACATCAAAATGTGTTGCAGAGGTCAAAGTTGTCAAAATCATTTTTTCTTCATTACTGTTAATGTTTAATTACTTTGCTTTGGAAGACTTAAAAAAACATCATCCGGCATCTTTTGGGCAAATACACCATTGAGGTAAAAATTGCTCTTCAAGGCGCGTTCACGCGTGTTACGCGACCCATTGTTGACATTACACTGCACATCTTCAAGACACTGCTCAAACGGTCAGATCAATACCAAAAGGTTTTTTCTTTCTAAACAGTCGTCAGCACCTATTTGTGAGTGAAGAGAGGTACTGTGAGAGGTCCCCGTTTAAAATTAGAACTCAGGCCTAGTCGATCCGGAGTTCTCGTATTCTCGATAACACAAGGCAACTTCGTCCCAAGGGTCTTCTCGAAATTTTAAAAATAGGTCCAACTACCATCTTGAAAGCGGACACGGGCATGGGGACGAGGCTGAGAAACGGAGGTTGCTAGATTTTCAGCTCTTTTACCATCTTCAACCATCCATGCTTACACTCTCAAATAATTATTGTGATTTAAAATTAAACATGCAACAGACGTTTGTCTGTTCTGCCATGCGCATAAAGAACGTCAGCAACTCCATAAAAAAGTATAAGGTTTTAAAATTTTCACTGGAGGTAACTTCAGTTGAAGTGTTTGATGTTTCGATAGCAAGGTCTGTCCTGGAATACGCGAAGAATTGTCCATAGAATGTATTGACAGTTACTACTCAACACCGAAATATTTTCTCTTTCTACGCTTGACTTAATCTGAGTTCGCATCTTTTGTCGATTCTCGAGCTCATTTAACTGGACAACAAACTGATATATGCACTCTCCAAAAAAGTTACAAAAGTGCATCATGGAAAAGTTACTATTAATTTGTGGTGCTTCAGTTCAATATAGCGAAGGTGGGTTCAAATAAACAGTTTGAATACTACGACAGTCACTTCTTGTTACATTTTAATTATATGAAACTGAAAGTGCTTCGGTAAGCGAAAACTTGCTGCCTGTACAATAAAATGGATAAAGAGCTTTCCTTTTATCTTGTTAAAATTAAATTTTTGCTCATTCTCGTCTGTCAGCTTTATGAGTCTGTATTCTTCTCTACAACTCAGCTGCTTAAACTAGCGAATTCGATGGCAATGTTATTTAGTATGGACAGTGAAAAGCATTCCTGACCTCGCATAACACTCAGTCATTAATTGTTGATCGTGAGCTTAATCGTCTTTTCCAAGTTAATCAAGTTATTTTCTTCAAACATGAATTAGTCCTAGAACGTTATCTACTAAGAACTCAGTACTGAAATACAGCAAGAATTAAATCAGTCAGAACGCCAATAGCGAAAATAGACTCGAGTAAACAAAATCAATTTTATGATCAGTCAATTAACTCAGTCAAAACTCTTAAACATGCTGCAGACTTAAGAAAAAGTCAATTCTTTCTGCTAATTTATCTTAACAAAACATAACTTAAACTTAATACAGTACCTTGATCAGCTCCAGGTGAGAACTTTGCGTAAGATGGATGATAAAACTCGTTAACAAGATCGACAAAATATCTGGGAGGGTCTGACAATGCGTCGGCGGCATTCTAAGAAACGGTGAACAAAGAATGAAACAAACTGATGCGTAACACCTTCAGGCATTCTAAATAAAACTTAGACAGGCTCTTAGCAGGGAATCGTCCCTAACATCGAAAGATATGAATATTTAATCAATAATTACAAGCACGTCAGTAGTATTTTTGGAAAACGTATTTCATGTAAAATAAACGTCAAGGAATAGAGTTACTTAAGCGAAAAATTAATGCTTAAACCCAAAAGCGTTCCAATTTTTTCTGCTCAAGCGATTTCGAAAAGATGCAAAATGATTCCCAAACTTTTTATATTTACTTTGACGATCCCTCAAGGGGTCATCGTGCATCTTTTCAATACTTGCTAAGGAGAGGGTTTATTAGAAAGAGGGAAAGATACAGTCAAAGCTCTCTTAACGGACACTCTCGTAAGCGGACAGCTCTACTTACGGCCGCCTCGTTGAAAACCCCGTTTTAACTCCCATACAAACACTGTATTTTTACATTCTCGTAAGCGGACATTCCAGTAAGCGGCCGCGGACACTTTCAGAGATTACGATTTAAACTTTATCTTTGTTTTCGAGCTCCCGTAAGCGGACAACCCATTCATAAATCCTATTTATAACCTCTTTATCTTATTTTTATCGATGAACTTCACACCGCCGTTCGTCACAATGATTTTACAGTAATTACAGAACCATATTTCAGTGCTTGTTTTGTCGTCATCCACGTCCGTCCGGTTTTTGTTAGCTGGGCAAGCTCCCTTAAGCGGCCAGTTATCTCCCACACTTCTTGTGGCCGCTTACGAGAACCATTCTCGTAAGCGACCAGCTCCACTTACGGACATTTTTTTCGCGTCCCGAGGGTGTCCGCTTACGAGAGCTCCGACTGTATTTCGTATTAGAAATTAACTAGTGCACAATGAGATACTCAAACTAAAATATTGAATTCGTCTGTGTCTGTATTTTGTGTCGATTTGCCATCTTCGGAAGGAAAGGGGGCGTAATAAATTAAAGAGAGAGAAATTGTTACGATAAAAATAAGTTCTAAATGAGGGGTATTAGACATGGGAGGTTAAGAAAGGGCTATTTTACAAAAAAAAAAAACCTTTTAGATTGTAGTATAAAAGAGGTTGAATCTCTTATTCCACTATCATCATCTCAGTAAGTGTTTACGTCACAAAAGTGTTAAAATATCATATACATTCCAAATTGAATTTAGTCGAGAAAGGTTAACAGTTAGGTTTAAGATTATAAAAAAAAGTTAGGAAAAATTGTAGAAAGTAAGTCTGTTATTTTGCTGCGTTATACAGTGATTATATGAATTAGGAATAGTTTTCAATTGGACAGAAATCTTACAATGGTACTTAATTTAGTTAGTCTCGTATAGGCTTCCTTTTGTTCCCGTTCTTTTCGGAGATCGGGGAAGAGCGAGAGAGAAGTAGCCGTGATGTCACGGCATGGACATCTTGGAAAGGGTCTGGTATCGAGATTACAAAAATTGCTTCTAAAGGAGACTTGTTTTCTCATTTCCTCTCTCTCATGGCATGATATTTAGAAACGCAAAAGCACATTTTTACTAAGCTTTTTAGCACTTATCCATCGGGGTATGTTTATTTTTTAATCAGAATCCCTTACCATATTTGTATAACATTATACTTAGCAACAATAACGGGTTGTTAGCTGCGCGTAACATGTACTGTTTTACACGAATAGTTTGCTAAATGTATCCCGGAAAGTGAATGCTTATCGTTCATCAGATTTTAATGTTGTGTTGGCATGGAATTAAAGTAGAAAACACCCAATGTACAATTTTATAGCATGAGAATTTATAAAATAAACAAAATATTAAACCAAATAAGAAAAAATGTTATTTTCTTGCCGTTCACTAGATCATTTTACTTGCGAAGCAGTTTTAACTTACGTATATTATTATATTATAAAATAAATTACTATTGGGCAAGCTACATAGCGTATTTCCTTGCCTCGATTAAGCGCCCCGGAACGGCGCTATTTCTGATTTTATGTTTTTCCCTTGTCGACAGAATTATCTAGAGTAGTTCCGTGTACCCTCATTTTATACATTTATTCTGACTTGTTTTTAGGATAGGGTGAGCTTATAGTTTAAATTATTATGATCCTATCGGGGTGCTTGATCCAGGAGGGGCACTTAATGAGGAAATACAGCATGATTAACTTCAACAAAAGGAAATTGTAGCTTCCAGTCATTGCTCGTAGTTAGGGAATATTTGTTCAAAGAACTCGTTAAACGCCACTTCTTTATTGGGTGGTTTTATTAAAAATTGAGAAATAACGGTGAGAAAGTAATCAGTATGTAGTAAAGTGCTGGTGAATAGGCCATTTCTGAGTTACCCTTTGCCTCTGTTTCGAAAAGAGTCTACGTGCGAAACCATTCATATGAAAATGAGTTTGATTTGCATAAAAATGGACCTGTAGGTGAAACTCATTTTCATATGAATGGTTTCGCACATAGACTTGTTTTGAAACAGAGGCAAAGGGTAACTCGAAAAGGGCCTATTCTCTATTTTCCAATTGCCCATAATGCACTTTGTTTGCCCCCCAAATTTTGCATAAACTATTGTTTTTGAAATATGCAGTCCTCCCGGTCCTTCCAAGAGAATTTGAAAACAATAGTTTATGCAAAATTTGGGGGCAAGCAAAGTGTATTATGGGCAATTGGGAAAATAGAGAATTGCTTTTAATTATAAATTACCAATCTACAGTCTTATCAAGGAGAGGTTAAGTTGGGCGACTTGGGAAACACAAGAGCCATCTCAGTCTTGGGTGTATTCTCATATCGCGGATACAAATTAACGTGGATAAAGGGATGGAAAGCTAAAAGAAGGCTAGCGCCGTACAGTACGTTGCCGAGTGACCAACCTGGCTAAGTAGAAAAATAGGGTTAATGTCTTCTTCTTTTTAGCCTGCGAGGTCAACCGTTTTTCATCGCTTCAAGCCAGTTTGGTTTTTCGGCTGAGAGGCGGCTGTATTCGCAGGCTATTTTCTTTTTAATTAAAAGTAAAAAATCTTTTTAAACGAAAGAGAGGTCTTACACAACTATCTGTCGGATCCTATTGAATGTTTTATTTTCAAGCGCAGATCTTTTATTTCGCAGTTGTAAGGTAATTCAACATAGCTGCATTAGTTTTTTGGATCAGGATATCAAGAGTAAAAAGACTAGTAAATGGTTGAATTGTATTTTGAAAAACCAGTTACATGCGCGTAACATACTTTATCGACTTGTCCCACAGGGCTTATCAGAGATAATATTACAATACATAATAACTTTTAAAAAAGCTTAAACTAAAAAGAGGAACGAAAAAGTGAACTTTGTCCAAATAATGGTGTTTAGCTGTAAGCGACGGACCATTATTATTATTTTATTTTTGACGGGGGAGGGTTAATTACCAAAAATAATCTGCACAGAAAAAACGGCTAAAAAGTCGTGCAAAGAGAGCCAGGAGGGAAAAAAAGAACATTCTTAAAAAAATTCTTGCGCAACCTCAAGATGAAAAAAACAACTTGCCTAGAAAAATTTAATGGTCCAAAATAATGGTCCGTCCCTCAAGTTAATGGAGAAACTACAATAATCGTAGAATAAACGATCGTTGTTATATTTCATCTAAAAATATTTATAATCAATACACGATCTATATTAAAATAAACTCATTGAAAAAAGATGAATAAAAAAGAGACAAAGATAATACAGTCAACTCCCACCTTGCGGACACCTCGTTATTACGGACACGCTGATATATATTACGGACAGGAGTTGAAGTCCCGGCAAGTATTATATAAAGAACTACTGAAAATAACTCCCGCTACTGCGGACTTTCTCTATTATGGACACCAAATCGTGGTCTCGAACGTGTCCGTTATAGGGGGAGTTGACTTTACTTTAAATGTGATTACATGCTGCATATATTACAATTGACACACGATTAAAAGAACTAGATCTTTCTTTCTAATACTGTTTCGAAAAATTGTCCAATGTCTCTTGTCGCCGGTCACTTGAGTTGAGTCTGGACTAAAGGTATGGACCTTGATATCTGATTGAATGTTTACCATATCTCACTGAGAAGTAGCGACATACGAAACACCGATTAACTATAAAGCCATAGTTCACCTTAAAATCTGCTAAGATTTTTTTACTAAAGATATATTTCTTATAAGAATAATTTATTTTTACTGAATAAACAGTGGAATCCAGATTAAGTCTGATCTCAAACCCTCCATTTTTCGAACCTGACCGAATGACTCGCACCAAATTAAAGTTGTTTCCCTAGGATTGGGCGATTGGCTTCATTTAAGCGAACTGCAATTTTACCCCCTTATATTTTTCGGGCTCTGTATTTTCTTTAACCAATTTTTGTTTCCCTTCAGGGTTCGAGAAATCAGAATATAAATGTATTGCCACGCACATATTCATGCTGCGGACCGTTAATTTTAAACACGCATTCTGCCTAGTTGCTCAATAGACCTCTACACCAGTAAAATGCAGAGGATGTCGAATAATATCGCTAAACATGATTCCCAATAGGAACTGTAGGGGATCTACATGTTTTACAAATGCTAGGTCATTTCTATACAGTATATACCTACATTATTCACCGAAGTGGAGGTGAATAGTGGTGAATATTTACCGAGACTCGAAGCGGCGAGGTAAATATCCACCACATTCACCGACACTAAGGTGAATAATTGTTTTAGTAATTTATACCACAAAAGTTGAATAGCTAGCGGACCAAAACATTACTATCGGTAAAAAAAGAAGCGACGCGCGAAGGCGGTTTGTTTCTCTTTAGCTTCTCGGAGGTGAAGTAACGTATTTGATAGGCTTTTTCCACTCTTATCATAAGAATTTATGATCGTGTTAGGGTTTCTGACGAAATAAATTTAATTTGCACTGTACTGTATACTGAAGTGACGACAAATCAGTAAACTATCAATTATTACTTGGCAAATTAAATATTCAGTCGACCCCGATAACTCGAAACCCCGCGCGCGCTAACTCGAACTGTTTTTCGTTTCCCTTCAGAGTTCGAGTAGCCGGGGCTCTACCGGTAATTGGAAATTACATCGAAATAGATATTGCAAGTTAAAAAAAGCTTTTAGGCCTTCATAATCGGAGTGTTCGAAAACATCATTGTCGGAAAAATTGTCGGAAATAAAAACCTGCGACGTCATAATCGCTGTTTTTGAAGACGACCGCATACCGATTTCGCAGACAGCACCTTAGAATTTATAAATGTGTTTTTCAAGCAGTTATTTTTTTCTTTTCGTTCGTTTTTCAGTTGATTGTTGTTCAGAAACGCGCATTTTTTTTAATGATATAGCTAAAGCTCAAAAATAGCTCAAGCAAGTTCAAGTTTTTTTCTGTCATTTTGATTATCACCCAGGGGGGTACTCCGACTTGTAAATGACGGGGATGATCGAATGGAGGCAAAACTCAGGACTCAAAAAAATCCCTAAGTCTTCCGACATTACCCAAAAAAATCCCTGAACCAAAAATACCCCCCCAAAAAATCCCTTGTCAAATTACCCCTAAATTGGCAGGAGGTGCAATAACATAACACAAAGAACGCTTGTTTTGTTTATTAATCATACCATAAATGCGCCAAGGCACTTTAGTTCGTTTTTAATACCCAAAAAAATCCCCTATCTAAATCAAGATACCCAAAAAAATACTTGCCAAATTTTCCAACCCAAAAGAATCCCGGAATCAAAAATTTCAAACCCGAAAAGATCCTTCGATCATCCCCGTCATTAACAAGCCGGAGTACCCCCCCCCCCCTGGGGATTATCATCTCTATTGTTTTTTCTCACTAGCATTTAACTATTCTCATTAGCATGTAAGATTTTAAACCAAAATCTGCTTAGTTGGACAACGTCAGCCACGACAACTATTTTTTTTTATTTGGGGGGGGGGGGGGGGGTGGAGATTGAACGCTCTCTTTGAATATTATGAAAGTGATAAATAAGCAGAATATGTCCGGAAAATTGGAAAGCAATTTTTTTCTTGAATTTTACTAAAAAAATGGTTAGTTTTAGTGTTCCCTTGGTTAAAATAGCGCTTCGAAATTTCGCTTCATTAGTGAAAAGCGAGGACAATGTTAGTGAGAACTGTCCCTAGTAATAAAATAAATGGCATGTCGTTTGTGTAGCTGCCAAATTTCATTGAGCTCATTGATTGATGTAATAACTAGTATAACCATTGATAATCAATTTAAAATGCGAATTAATTTACTGTGATCGATTGATATCGATTGATTTTTTATGACAATTTTGAATTCATTAAAACATAGGGAAATGTCTCTTGGAACCACTTAATTGACCGCTTTGTAAAATTGTTGATATAAAAATCGGTGGCAACAACCCAGGCGTTCCTTTAGCTTTTAACTCAATCATTCCTTGCCAAAAGAACGTCTGTGTAGGAGCCAACACTGCTTATCGACTGTGGGTTAATTTATGCGCAACATGTACATTTACATTTTTTTTAGTCTTTAGACTGAAGAGCACCTTGTGTGACGCGGAGTAAACGGCGACAAGCAGTTGTGCTTGGGTGGTCTTCTCCAAACAATTTACGCCTGATGTCAAGCGCACGCTGTGTAGACTGGATAGCTGATGTAAAGTCGCCTTGTTTATGTTGTTTTTTCCCGAGTGAATAGTAACTGTCAGCTGTGCTTGAGTGTTCTTCTCCAAACAATTTACGCCTGATGTCAAGTCCACGCTGTGTAGACTGGATAGCTAAAGCATAGTCGCCTTGTGCAAGTTGTGTGACCCCGAGTGAAGAGTAACTGTCAGCTGTGCTCGAGTGTTCTTCTCCAAACAATTTACGCCTGATGTCAAGTGCACGCTGTGTAGACTGAATAGCTGAAGAAAAGTTGCCCTGTGCATGTTGTGTTTTCCCGAGTGAAGAATAACTGTTAGCTGTGCGTGAGTGTTCTTCTCCAAACAATTTACGCCTGATGTCAAGCGCACGCTGTGTAGACTGGATAGCTGAAGAAAAGTTGCCCTGTGCATGTTGTGTTTTCCCGAGTGAAGAATAACTGTTAGCTGTGCTTGAGTGTTCTTCTCCAAACAATTTACGCCTGATGTCAAGCGCACGCTGTGTAGACTGGATAGCTGATGTAAAGTCGCCTTGTTTATGTTGTGTTTTCCCGAGTGAATAGTAACTGTCAGCTGTGCTTGAGTGGTCTTCTCCAAACATTTTACGCCTGATGTCAAGTGCACGCTGTTTAGATTGAATAGCTAAGGTATAGTCGCCTTGTTCATGTTGTGTGGCCCCAAGCGAATAGTAACTGTCAGCTGTGCTTGAGTGTTCTTCTCCAAAGAAATTACGCCTGATGTCAAGCGCACGCTGCGTAGACTGAATAGCTGAAGTTAAGTCTCCCTGCGCATGTTGTGTGACCCCGAGTGAATTGTAACTGTCAGCTGTACTTGAGTGTTCTTCTCCAAATAATTTACGGCTGATGTCAAGTGCACGCTGTTTAGACTGAATGGCTGAAGTAAAGTCGCCTTGTGCATGTTGTGTGACCCCGAGTGAGTGGTAACTGTCAGCTGTACTTGAGTGTTCTTCTCCAAATAATTTACGGCTGATGTCAAGTGCACGCTGTTTAGACTGAATGGCTGAAGTAAAGTCGCCTTGTGCATGTTGTGTGACCCCGAGTGAGTGGTAACTGTCAGCTGTACTTGAGTGTTCTTCTCCAAATAATTTACGCCTGATGTCAAGTGCACGCTGTGTAGACTGAATAGCTGAAGTAAAGTCTCCCTGCGCATGTTGTGTGACCCCGAGTGAATGGTAACTGTCAGCTGTACTTGAGTGTTCTTCTCCAAATAATTTACGCCTGATGTCAAGTGCACGCTGTTTAGACTGAATAGCTGAAGCAAAGTCGCCTTGTGCATGTTGTGTGACCCCGAGTAAATGGTATCTGTCAGCTGTACTTGAGTGTTCTTCTCCAAATAATTTACGGCTGATGTCAAGTGCACGCTGTTTAGACTGAATGGCTGAAGTAAAGTCGCCTTGTTCATGTTGTGTGACCCCGAGTGAGTGGTAACTGTCAGCTGTACTTGAGTGTTCTTCTCCAAATAATTTACGCCTGATGTCAAGTGCACGCTGTGTAGACTGAATAGCTGAAGTAAAGTCTCCCTGCGCATGTTGTGTGACCCCGAGTGAATGGTAACTGTCAGCTGTACTTGAGTGTTCTTCTCCAAATAATTTACGCCTGATGTCAAGTGCACGCTGTGTAGACTGAATAGCTGAAGCAAAGTCGCCTTGTGCATGTTGTGTGACCCCGAGTAAATGGTAACTGTCAGCTGTGCTTGAGTGTTCTTCTCCAAATAATTTACGGCTGATGTCAAGTGCACGCTGTTTAGACTGAATGGCTGAAGTAAAGTCGCCTTGTTCATGTTGTGTGACCTCGAGTGAATGGTAACTGTCAGCTGTACTTGAGTGTTCTTCTCCAAATAATTTACGGCTGATGTCAAGTGCACGCTGTGTAGACTGAATAGCTGAAGCAAAGTCGCCTTGTGCATGTTGTGTGACCCCGAGTAAATGGTAACTGTCAGCTGTGCTTGAGTGTTTTTCTCCAAATAATTTACGCCTGATGTCAAGTGCACGCTGTGTAGACTGAATAGCTGAAGCAAAGTCGCCTTGTGCATGTTGTGTGACCCCGAGTAAATGGTAACTGTCAGCTGTACTTGAGCATTCTGGTCCAGACAGTTGACCTTTGTTGGCCTTTTCCCTCCCGTAAAGTGAATACAGAAACAGCGCAGCTTTCACCAAAAGCTCAGACACTTTGTTGGCTGTTTTAGGATCTGAATAACCCTCAACCAAACTTTGAGAAATGTTTTGTTCTTCTTCAAAGAAGTCAATAAAAGCGTTCATTGAATTTCCTTCCAAGAACTGTTCAATTAACTTCTCTAATCTGGAGACGTAAAATGCGCACATACGAGATTTAGAGTTAACAATGGTTTCTTTCATTTCCTGTTCTCCTCTTTCTATCGCAAATGATTCAAGTAGTTTATGTATTGAGAAACATCCAGGTTTCGAACTTGCATCGAGAAAAGATTTCCCTCGAAGGCTTTGCAATATCTTGTTTGCCATGGAAATTTGTGACATACCCAGAACAGCTGCAGCAACTCTTACATCGAAACTCTCTGGAAGAACACTCAAGGAGACAAGAGCTTCTTTCTCTTGGGCGGAAAGTCGCTGAAAGGAAGAGTCAAACAGGAATTTCAACCTGAGATTGCTTGGATAATCTGGACTGTCTAACATCTCGAAAATATTATTACTTTCCAAGGATTGGATGAAGTCATCTAAAACTTGACTCGGCTGAGCATCAGAAATGGAGGAACATAATAACTTCATGGCCAATGGTACATGCCCGCAAATTTGTGTAATTCGTATGCAGTCAGAAGGCGTTGCAACTGGGAGTAATTCCATAACTAGGCTTTGAGAAGAGCATTCATCTAATGGCCGTATTCTTACTGCCTGGTGGCCTTGGAAATGCACATTCATAAACTCGAACGATTCTCTTGTGGTAATAACGAATGTCACCATTTCACTTCGTCGGAGAATGTCTTCCAGAAAATTTACAAAATCCTCCTTCACTTTTGGAGCTCCACTTTCCAATAACTCGTCAGCATTATCAAGAATCAGCACAAAGCGATCTGAAATCCGGCTTAATAGTTGGAAAAGCTCATCCTCAAGGGAAAGACTCTGAGAGCGTGGATCATTCGTTACAGGTCGGCGGAAAAAGCTTAGAAGCTTTGATGTCAGATCGGCTTTAGACTGAACTCCTTGTAAGCAAAGGAAGTAGACGGGCAATCCCTGAGAGTGAAGATGATGTCCTACTGCAGTTGCTACAGACGTTTTTCCAAAACCTGGCGAGCCCCAGATCGACACGATCTGGGTAGATTCGGAAGTCACGTGACCAGTGATCTCATCACACTCTCTCTGGCGTCCAGTGAAGTGTGGAACCATTGGAGGAACACATGTTCTTGGCAGTGATGGCTTTGTATCTTTAAAAAGACAAGAATACAAGCAATAATTGGAAAAAATATTATACCCGATAAATTTTCGTATATTTCATATAAACCAGAAATCATTTCCAACCGGCAGATGTAAGTAATGAAAATAACTCCGAATTACATCCTGCAGTACTCACTATTTGAGTCAACAACAAAGAGATAGTCACAGATTTATATAGGAACGTAATATTTCTCTTAAACAATGGACCCATTTTAAAAACAAGCGTACACCCATAATTTTGTAAAGAATGAAATATACAAAGCAAAGCTCTATGCAAACTATACCAATTCATTAGTGTCATTTGTGGCCTTGATCCCAGTGTTTGACAGTTTTAATATAAAGGAATCCCAAGAAACTTGTTTCTTGAAAATCTATCTCCCCGTTGTTGACTCAAATATTGAGTACTGCATGATGTTCTCTCACTAACCCCTCCCCCCATTTTATTTTAAAAAAAGGATTTGACAATGATATTTGACCTTGATATTTGACGATGATATTTGACCATGATTACAAGCAATTCTGGCCAAAAATCGTCAGCTTAAGGCTTTCTGTTC
>NC_135770.1:8796526-8824026 GCF_052425735.1 Oculina patagonica
TAGGTAAGGGTTAGAAATTCGAGAGTTTTCTGCCAGATAGGGCAACATGTACCGGGAAACTGATCAGTGATGTGAAGAATTTAGTCTAGGTACTGGAATCGAATGTTGGAAGATTCTGGGATAGGCTAAATCATAGTCTAGGATGGGATTGCAAAATTCAGCCGAAGACGTTCTGGTATAGGGTAATCAAGTTTCAGAGTACTGTTCCGATTGCGCACCCTCACCCAAACATTTAGAGTACTAAATCTGACCAGCACTTACTTCCAGTTAACCACTTTCAATTGCCATTTTTGGCCTCATTTTAATTACTCTTTCTCTCAAGTTTTATTATAAAAATGCATCTATTTATGCTCTCTCAGTAAAACTTGTTAGAAAAAAATTGCAAGCCAGAACATTGGTATTCGATAAAGTTTAGTTTGTGACTATTTCATGTTACTAAACAAGAGCTAACTGTGTTCAAAACTGCGAGGATCTTCTCTCCATTTATTCTTCGTCCGCAGTTCAAATATATGATTTCATATATTTATTATTCCATCTTCATCTTTCCCGGGTATATTACGAACCAATTTAATGACCAGCTCTCAGTTGGCTTGTTAGCTCAATTGGTTAGAGCGCTGCAAGCAAGCCTGATTTTTTTTTCAGGTTTATTTTCACAACTGCTTAAGTTATGTTCATAACTGCGAGGGTCTTCTCTTCATTTATTCATCGTCCGCAGTTCAAATATATGATTTCATATATTTATTATTTCAAGAGCTAAGCTGTTAGGGCGTACGCGCGTGATCATTCACGCGGCCGCTCGAACTCCCGGCTGAGCTACTAGTACGTGGGTATAACAAGTGCTTTTCTAAGTCTTATGCAGAATGCCTGAAGGTGTCACGCATCATTTTGTTCCATCGTTTGTCAACCGTTTCTTGGAACGTACGCCGACGCATAATCTAACTTTCCCTGATATTGCGTTCACGTGTAAGTGTTGTGGTTTGTCATTTGTTTGTCTTCCATTTTATGTCTTTTATCGGCCATTGTATCAAAAGTTTTCGTTCGCCTGGAGCCCATCAAGGTATTTTAAAACACACAGTTTATGTATTAAATCTATAATAAGTAAAACCATTCACTTTTTCGTTTTATTTCTTACAAATTTAAGAGATTCGACTAACTTAAACGGCTGATCAATCAATATCACTACTAATAATACAGGTTGTTTTCACTGCTGGCACGGCGTTCTTTTCGGGTAGTAGTCTTAAACCTTTTTTCATTCTTTGTGTACATTACTGAGTTCTTTCCAGTTATTGTATTGCAATTTACTTTGTTAAGTTAAGTTTGGTGGAATTACCTTGAAAACGAACTAAGCTCACAATCTACAAACAGCCAGATATTTTTTATGATCGGTATGCGGATACGCAGGGATGCTTATTCCCAGCTTAGGGCCATTTCAGCATTGCGGCTATTACTTTAGAGAAGCAGAACTCAAATTTACACTGAAGCTAGCAAAAGATATAAGGACAAATAAAATTTACCAATATGAAAAGGAAAGCTCGAGATTTCATTTTATTGAACGAGAAGTAAGTTATCGCATACGAAAGCACTTTCAGTTTCACGTAATTAATTAAAATGCAGTGTAACAACTCAAGCAATGAATGTTGTGGGAATGACAATCTTGGTTTGTATCAAGCTTATTAGCTGGTTCAAAGACACATAAATGTGGTCTGTGTTGTTAATTTTATGACCTTGCCGGCTTAAAAGAGCTGCATGCATTAATCTGAATAGGCAATTTACCGGCTTAAAGTTTATTAGGGTCCGAAATCATCTTTGTAATTGCACTTTCAGCTTGTTACCTCTTGAAACACTTCATTTCAGTTCAATCTGTAAGCGTATCTAGGGACTGTCGGAACTCTAACAAACAAACCTCCACGCTGGACGTTTTCAACACACATTATGTGCCAAAAATGCTTCGGCGTACATCACAAACCGTTATAAAATATAAATTTTGATTCGTTGGGTTTGTGAGAATGGACAAGAGATGCGTGCAAATTCAACCGCAAAAGAAAAATATTCAGCAATTTGTCATTTCTTGTGACAATTTTTTGGCATACAGTCAATTCTCTCTTAACGGACACCTCCATAAGACAGACACCTGGTGATGGTCCCTGCCGTTTATCAGTCATTTTACTGTAACCAAACTCCCTATAAGACGGACACCTCTCTAAGACGGACAACGGACACTTTAAAATCATTAACAGACACTAGAGAAGTGTTTTTTTTTTATATCATGTTTCATTAGTGAAAATACCTCCAAACTTCGCAAAGTTAGTCAGTCTAAGGATACGTGTATACCAAGCTTTCTAACCACGTAAATGAACACCAAAGAGGTCGTTCTCTACTTACAGTATTACAGTTTGTAGGAGCTCTCGATTTTTTGCTTTAAAAAGCAAATACGGTCCTTTTATTATTTTAGTCTTGTTGCAGTTAGCAAAGGTTTGTTGCATTGTGCAAAGGTTTAGCTTTATTATTTCAGAATTACTGGTGTCATGTTACCTCAACTCTCTACAGAGCGGACACCTCTCTAAGACGGACAGCTGCGGCCGGTCCCGAAGGTGTCCGTCTTGGAGAGAGTTGACCATTTGTGTTTGTTGACTGTACTCAGGAGGCAGTGTGGCCGAGTGTTAGGCGCCGGTTTGATTGGTCCCGGGTCTCCTTTTTTTTTTTTTTCGTCCCCGTTTTTTTTTTCTCTCTTTTTTTTTTTTTTTTTTTTTTTTTTTTTTTTTTTTTTTTTTTTTCCCCCCTCTTTTTTTTAAATTTTTTTTTTTTTTTTTTTTACTCCACACGTTGTAGTAGCTACCAAGTAACGAAAGTGGTCTGTCATCGATGTAAGCTAACTTAAAAGTTTCCCATTCTAATTCTTATAAAGCAACGCGATGCCATGCAGATTGTTTTCTCGTTGCAGTTCTGCGGATTTCATTTTGTCTAATATCAACCCCCCCCCGGGGGGGGTCTCCCTATGTGGCCTATATAGGTATGTGCCGCCCGATAGGGTATGGTTTTGAGTTCTCGGCCTTAAATGGATTTTGCTCCTTTTGGCAATGTGTTCCGTGTATCCTAGATAGGGTTCCTAATTTTATAGCTATAAACGCCCAGCTAAACAAAAAAAAAAGTTTCACTGAATCGTAGGATAGTAAAGCGATTTATAAAGGTGTCTGTCGTGCGCGGTAGCCGATGGGTCGTCCGAATGCTTCTCCTCCCTGAATAGGGTGTTTTTTCGTTGGTCTAAAGGGTCATTTTGCTTCTTATCCAGATAGGGGGAGACTTGGCGGCCAACCCTATCCAAGGGAGACCCCCCCCCCCCCCCCCCCGGGATCAAAACAGGCCCAAAGCCTTACTTTTTTACATTGTTTATCAGTAAATCAAAGTCCAGGCTAAGTATATTCCTTTTTAGCAATATTTCCTTGTCAATAAATCGATCTAAGGCAACATTCGGGGTATCTTGTCTTAGTTTTCTCAGGTTGTCCAGGAGGTCCAGAGATGATTGCTGACAATTGCTGATAAAGAAAGATGGCTCTGCAGCCGTTTCAGGACGAGCAGTTGAACTATTTCAAGTTTGCTTCCATTGCACTCAATGAATTTCCCAAAGCCTTACGTCAAACTTTCAGATCCATGTGGGACAATAACTTTGGACATCTCCCTGGCTTCCAACCCTGGGACGACTCCATTGTGGTGAGAAATTTGTTTCTTGCTACTGAGGGTGGGAAAACCAAAGTTCCCACACACCTTTCTTATGATGAATGGGATTGTACTGCCTTGTTCCAAGCCACTATTTACGCACGGTCCTTCGCTTTGCCTGACAGCAAAGGTCATCACATGACACTCAGTGATCTGTACGTGAAGTCCCATAAATTACCTCTTGGAAGGTTCCATGTTTCTGTGGTGAGCTCGGGTGGAAACAAGGCCGAAACATTTGCACTTGCGATTGATCAACTTCGACTGTTGAGAAATTCGCTTTGCCACTCATCCAGTTCTGAGATTGACAAACCAACATTTGACAAACACATGCAACACGCTAAAGATGCATTCAAAGCTCTTGGAGTCAAGACAGACCCTATTGATGCCATTGGTGGTTTGACTGAGTCGGACTTTCCCACAAAAGAAGTTCGCAAACTGGAGCAAGGTATTAAAGAAGAGACCCGGGCATATATCAAGTTCCTCGAGGGCGTGAGTTCAGATATCGACGGGTTAAGAGCACTGTCAACTGCAATAATGGGAAAAGTGGAAGACACTGCTAGTAAAGAAGACATCGCCGTGATGTTGGAGCAAAAGATCAATGATTTGAAGGAAGCGCAGGCACAAGAAGAGCCAGGTATATACCGTAATTATATACCGTATGCTACTAGTTTCTGAAAGTTATACTTTATTTGCAACACAAGATTTTAACTTCATTTAAAGTGACTGTGTCACGACAGAGTTTATTTAATTACGTTTTGCCAAATACTCAGTGACTTATTAAAGTTTGCAAAGAAATTTATTCTATGGATCTAAATGACAAAACCATAGCTCCGTTGCAATCAAGAATGTCTTCCTGGCGTTTTAATTTAAAGTTTTAAGCAAACGAGACTTACTTTACTGTCTATAGTAAATAAGAACGAAAATGATGAGAGAGGAGTTGTATCTTTAGGTTTATTGGAGAGTACCTTATTGGTACTTAACTTCGCAGGTGCTAAATTTCGCAATTTTGACGACACAGTATTTACCGGTGTTTTTTCTTTCGCGATTTGGACAGAAAATACGTTACAAACATTGAAAATATGTCAAAAAACGTTAAAAATACATTTCGCGGGCCTTCATTTTCGATTGACCTTCAATGCACTCCAGTAAGCCTGTTTACTGTTAGCAGCTCTTTGTATGGAAAACACAATAATTTTTTCTTAAAGTTCCATGAACCTTTGATTCATGTTAACTGGTGGCCTGCAGACCCGACGGTAAAGACGGTTACTGACGTATAACCACAAAAACTGTTCAGCCCAACAATATTTCAAAAAACCCATATCTCAATCCGTTTCAATCTTCGTCGCTTTTAGCCATCCGTACCTTCTTTTGTATTTGCTGTGCTATTGAAATGTTACTTCACTGTTTTAAGAGGTTATTTTAATATTTCACCGAATTTGATGGTCATTTCCTGTGACTAAATTTGGCTGAAATACGTGGCACAATCCCTGTAAGAGATGTATATTAACTATTTTTATATATAAGTAAGTCTTCGATTCCAGATCTTTTGTACACATCGGTACAAAAGTAAAAACAACAGGTAAAAGATTTTGATAAGGAAACATAATTTCCACGACTATTGTTTTTATTTTTATTTTCAAAATTTAAAGATACAAAGCCATCGCTGCCAAGAACATGTCTTCCTCGAATGATTCCACACTTCACTGGCCGCCAGAGAGAATGTGAAGAGATCACCGGCCACGTGATATCTGAATCTACCCGAATCGTATCGATCTGGGGCTCACCAGGTTTTGGAAAAACGTCTGTAGCAACTGCAGTAGGATACCATCTCCATTCTGAGGGATTGCCCGTCTACTTCCTCTCCTTACGAGGAGTTCAGTCTAAAGCTGATCTGACATCAAAGCTTCTTAGCCTTTTCAGACGACCTAGCAAAAATGATCCACAACATGAGCGTCTTTCGCTTGACGATGAACTTTTCCAACTTTTGAGCGAAAATTCAGATCGGTTTGTGTTGATTCTTGATAATGCTGATGAGTTATTTGAAAGTGGAGTGCTAAAAGTAAAGGAGGATTTCACACATTTTCTTGAAGAAGTACTCCAACAAACCGAGAAGGTGACATTCGTTATTACCACAAGAGAATCCCTTGAATTTATGAATGTACAATTCCAAGGCCACCATGCAGTTAGAATACGGCCATTAGATGAATCCTCTTCTCAAAGCCTTGTTAATGAATTACTCCCAAATGCCACTCCTTCAGACTGCATACGAATTACGCAAATCTGCGGGAATGTACCTTTGGCCATGAAGTTATTGTGTTCCTCCATTTCTGAAGAGGATGTTCAACCTAGTCAAGTTCTAGATGACCTTATGGAGTCTTTAGAAAGTAACAATATTGTCGATATGTTGGACAATCCAGATTATCCAAGCAATCTGAGACTGAAACTCCTATTTGATTCCTCTTTTCAGAGACTCTCTCTGCAAGAGAAAGAAGCTCTCGTCGCCTTAATTGTTCTACCAGAGAGTTTCGACCAAACGGTTGCTACAGCTGTTCTGGGTATATCACAAATTCCCGTGGCAAAGAAGATATTGCACAGCCTTCGGAGGAAATCTCTTCTCGATTCAAGTTCCAAGTCTGGTTTATTCGTAATGCATCCGCTACTTCTATCGTTTGCAAGAGAAAGGGGACAACATGAAATGAAAGAAACTGTTCTTAACGCTAAATCTCGCTTGCGTACATTTTACGTCTCCCGATTCGAAAAGCTAAATGAGCAGTTCTTAACGGGAAATTCAATGTCGGCGTTTATTGAATTCTATGAAGATAGGCAGAGTTATCTTGAAAGTCTAATAGAGGGTTGTTTAGATTCCAAGACATCTGAAGCTGTTTTTCGTTCTTTGATTAAAGCAGAACTATTCCTGGACAGCCTATTTTGGTGCGAGGGAGAAAACATTGACAAAATTTACGATTCGGCAATTGCAGCAGCCAAGAAAGATGGGGAAAATGTGTTCTACAGACAGTTACTTATTTCCTTGGCTTTAACTGAAGTCCCTTTGGGTGCTCAAGGAAGAACGATGCAACTGATCTCTGAAGCGAAGAACAACGAGGCGTTCTGTTCTTCTATGTCGGTTGATGATAAAGGGAAACACTTGTGTTATAGCGGCATCTATCAACTCGTTACCGGGAAAACAGAGGACGGAGTTCAATGCTTAGAAGAAGCTTTGTCCTTAATGAATGGTAACCACGAGCAGAGGATTCTAAGAATTATTACGCTTCAGATCCTTGCCACTTATTATCGCTTTAAACAGAACACATCACGAATGTCATTGTTCTACAACAAGGCACTCCAGGAATGCAAAAGAGCGGGAGACACACAACTACTTATCATTCCTGCAGTAGGAAACACGGGAAAGGAAATTGTAGGAAAAGAAATGATCCAAAGAAACCCAGACAACTTAGTTAATTCTCCACTAACATTAGAAGTTCTTTGCCTTGTGAGCGAAGCAACAAAACAGTTACCCGAAACTGATACCAAGCAATCTGTAAGCAACGCTGTGCTAGAAATTGTAAAAGAGATAGAAAAACCGCTCCTCCAAAGTTCACTTGGGTTATTTAATTTCCAGCGTAACGTCAATAGAATAGTACAGAACGTGTTTAGCAAACTTGAAGAAGCAAGTAATTTGTCATCGGCACGGATCAGCTACCATAAAAAGGCAATCGAACAGTGCAAGAGTGACGAAGCGAATTGCCTAAATCGCGAGCAAAGCTCTACAGCCAGTCCTGCACTGCACCAAGAAGCACTAGCAAAGAGCTATTCGGACCACGCCTACATTCAATGCAAGATGGAAAACTTTTCAGAAGCTGTCAAGGCTGAACAGCGTGCCCTTGATATCAGACTGAAAATTTTTGGACATGAACACTCTAAAACGGCCGAAAGTTACTATTTGCTCGGGGTCAGACAACATGCACAAGGCGACTTTACTTCTGCTCTTCAGTCTACACAGCGTGCGCTTGACATCAGGCGTAAACTGTTTGGAGAAGAACACTCAAGTACAGCTGACAGTTTCCAATTAATCGGGGTCACACAATATGAACAAGGCAACTTTACCTCAGCAATTCAGTCTATACAGCGCGCGCTTGACATCAGGGGAAAACTCCTTGGGGAAGAACACTCAAGCACCGCTGACAGTTACCATTCTCTTGGGGACATACAACATGAACAAGGCGACTTTGCCTCAGCCATTCAGTCCACACAGCGTGCGCTTGACATCAGGCGGAAACTGTTTGGAGAGGAACACTCAAGCACAGCTGACAGTTACTATTCTCTCGGGGTCACACAACATGCGCAGGGAGAGTTTGCCTCAGCTCTTCATTCTAAGCAGCGTCGGCTTGATATCATACGAAAATTGTTTGGAGACGAGTACTCAAGCACAGCTGAAAGTTACTTTTCACTTGGGGTTACACAACATGCACAAGGCGAATTTACTTTAGCTATTCAGTCTTTCGAGCGTGCACTTGATGTCATACGGAAACTTTTTGGAGAAGAACACTCAAGCACGGCTGATACTTACTATTCACTCGGGGTGAGCCAACATGAGCAGGGCGACTTTGCCTCAGCCATTCAGTCCACACAGCGTGCGCTTGACATCAGGCGTACACTGTTTGGAGAAGAACACTCAAGCACAGTCGATAGTTACTATTCACTCGGCGTCACCCAACATGCGCAGGGCGACTTTGCCTCATCTATACGGTCCAAACAGCGTGCGCTTGACATCAGGCATACACTGTTTGGAGAAGAACACTCAAGCACAGCCGATAGTTACTATTCACTCGGCGTCACCCAACATGCGCAGGGCGACTTTGCCTCAGCCATTCAGTCCACACAGCGTGCGCTTGACATTAGGCGTACACTGTTTGGAGAAGAACACTCAAGCACAGCCGATAGTTACTATTCACTCGGCGTCACCCAACATGCGCAGGGCGACTTTGCTTCAGCTATACGGTCCAAACAGCGTGCGCTTGACATCAGGCATACACTGTTTGGAGAAGAACACTCAAGCACAGCCGATAGTTACTATTCACTCGGCGTCACCCAACATGCGCAGGGCGAGTTTGCCTCAGCTATACGGTCCAAACAGCGTGCGCTTGATATCAGGCGGCGAATGTTTGGAGAAGAACACCCAAACACAACTGCCTGTCATCGTTCACTTCGCATCACAAAAGATGCTCTTCAGTTTTGTAAAGAGGTTGCGCATAATTTTACCCTTAGGTAAGGGACTGTTCTTTTTTATGAAGTACGTAATGAGGCTGTGGGATTAAGTGACGGGAGGACGTGCAAAAAAGATGGCTTCATAGAAGAGCAGGCTGCAAAAATGTTGTGTCTGAGAGGTGGTCTTTCAAAATGCTAATTACCATAAGATGATGTAATGACGACATCTACAATATGGAAAAAATATTCTACCAGAATGTCCAGAATAGTGTTGATGAGGTTCTAAAAATCTGCATTTTCCTGGGGAAATATGCGCCGACCACGCCACTCTCTTATGTGCCAAACAGCATCACCTCGACGTCACAAACTATTTCGTTGCGAACACTACTGAACTGACAGTCGGGTAAAAATTTCTAATGAAGAGGGTTCATTCAGGAGCCCATTATTATGGGCTCCTGGTTCATTATATATATCTGGGACAAATGGTCGAGACAGCAGCAAAATTGTAGAAATTTTCAAAAATAATACGACTTTTTTAATTTTCACAAACATGTTTCGACGGTACATCCGTCATCGTCAGTGTGACGATTATGAAAGTTTACAGTGATTTAAAACGTGCCTGTTACAAATCATACGTTACATTGCGTTGAAAAGCAATACGCTAGATAAATTTCGAAGTTAACGGAATTAAAAAGAAGCGCGCGCGCGTACAGCTATATATCTGGGACTATCTATCTATCTACCAAACCCCACCGGCCCCCTCTTCCATAAAAAAAAATGAACTTCCTCTATTAAGTAGCGCTGATAATGGCTGCCGTATTCAAAGTAAGATTTCGCGTGATCGATGTAAATCGACAATGAGTCGAAGTCAATTAAAATCGATCGCAAATCTTTTGTTAACAATTTCCATCGATTGATCATTGATTTAAAATATCAAGCAGTTAGCTGTGATCGCTAGATTTAACCGAGGTCGTGAGTACAGACCTCACTGCGTTTGGTTTGTACTCTCGACCTCGGTCAAGATTCTCCCATACGGACCGACTAACCTTGGTTATAAAAAACATCTTATGATAAGATTTTGATTTTTTGGAATTACATGCTTTTAGCTATGAATGTTTTTAAGAGTTTTTGTATATATTTTTAGTGTCTCGATACCAGCCTCGGTGCTGATTGGGCTACCCTGGTTGAATAAAGTTTCTTACTTACTCCTACTTTTACTCTTACTCTGAACTGCATGGTGGCCCAAAACATTAGGGACGGACCATTATTTTTGGGGGGGGGGGGAATTTTTTTTTTTTTTTTTTTTTTTTTTTTTTTTTCCCCCCCCCCCCCCCTTAATGTTACAATTCAGTGGAAACACTTTCCATTTTTACTTCGCTAACCGATAAAGCTTGACTGAGAGACTTGTTAACGCGCAGCTGCTTCCTTGGTGCAGCTGAGATAGCGATTCAGGAGTTTTGATACAAACCAGCTGGACAAGAAGGCAGAAACCGACAGGAATGATATGAAAATTAAAATAATTTGAAGTCTGACATAATCACCTGCATTGCCCTCTGTTTTATGCATTTAATTTTACACAACAAGAAAATAATCGTGTGATTTCGATTAAAAATTAAATATCGCCCCCTTCTTTCCATTGATTAATTTATGCATTACCCATCCCCCTTTCTATCGGTGTATTACGTTACATTCTGCCCTCCCCCCTTCTCGTTTTACAACCCCCTCCCCCTCATGCTAATTATTGCACAGTCCCGCTTGTTCAATCAGTTCCTGGACTGAGTCAACCGCTTTCATTTAAACTTGCGATGATCGACACTAACTTTAGAGAAAAACAATGTTAAACATTACTCTTCATTATATATCTGATAGAAGAGTACGTTTGGTGCAGCGGCTAGATTGTGAACACTTGTTACACGTTGATGAAAATGTAATCTAGTTCATTTGTGAAGGACTTTGTATATTTTAGTGCGCATTTTTCCCTTATAAGTTGACTGAATTTGCTGCGGACAGCCTTTGAAAGTTGTCCAGGTGACGAGTTGCTTTGACCATCTACTTGACCATTAGATATTAGTTCAATACTCAATACCCTCCCCACCCTGGAGGAGGATACTCCCATATGACAGGGACAGGAGGGTTCGTCGGCTCGGGGGGCGGGGGGGGGGGGGGGGGATAACCGATTTTGGTCTCACTTAGGGTGTTCAGAACAGAACGCCCTATGTTTCGTTTAGGGTTGCACGTGAAGAAATATAACGCCCTCATAATGTGTTGGTGGTCTGAATTGATCAGGCATGAGACTGTAAGAGACATTGTATCTTATAATCTTTTAGTGGTAAAAAAAAGTTTGAGCCACGCCGAGATTGGTCTCTTTTAGGGTTACAATTCAAATTTTCCAACGAGCATCCGATCTCATTTCATTCGAGAGTTCCCCCTTCCCCGGGGTTCTGTAATTTATTTGTTGGACACCTCGACGCTACATATTAGCGATAGATCTGGTCAATCGACCTTATCGTAATCAGTTCCTTATCTTCTGAGTCCTTTATTCGATTTTTCACATAATTTTTGTAAAGTTTGGATGGTACTCGAGCGTTTATTCTCACTAGATCAGAAACGTCACGTTGATTTTAACTTATATCGAGTTCTTCAAATAGGCCTTTTGTGTGCTGTGCATTGGTTGGGCAAATGTTTGCTAACAATGGCCATGGGTTCTTCTGCCCAGGCGTCCACTTCAATCATTGACAAAAGTGTTGACAGATTATCAATTTAGGCCCTATTTTATTGTTATTTTCACCAACTTCATCCTTCTGCCCCGCTTTTCCAACCCTCCTTCCTCCTATCAATGTTGTAGTTTGTTTCTAGGAGCCCTTTGCTACTATTTTATTTTAGCGCAGACAGTCATAAATTTAAAAACTAGTGGTAAATTTGTCATAAAGACAGCAAACGAAAGCAATGTGTCAACTGCTTTTGTCAAAGATTGTCTGAGGCCTATTTGCGTGAAAAGAAAGGATACCCGTTACCTATCTTAGCTCTAACAGGATTATTTCTAGAAAGCACGCTAAATGTGTAGCGTAAGAGTATACCTCTTCTCACAAGAAATTCTTCCTGTCATCCTTGCAATATTCCTTTTCGGTTCATTTGGATTCCAAACGGACATTTCTGCGACTTCTCCCTAACTCGCCATTCTCGTCCCCAGAGTCCACGATTCCTCTAGTCTCCACCGGTCAAATATGTCCGCTATTATTTAAAATGGCGTTTTTTGAACAAGTTTTTCAATCTTTTCGTCCCGAAAACATTGCAATCACCTGCTTCCTCCCCTGCCATCAAACTCATTTCTAGCGTTCCTGCTAATTCTTCACAACATCACATGACGTCTCTCGTTTTCCTTCAAAATATACGCAAAAAACAACACCCTCATTAAAGTGTATATGACAGATGTTTTTTTTTATTTCCCTGATCAAATCTACGTGGTATGCTAATGCGAACATCGAAAAAAGAAATTCGAAATCTCGTTTTTTTCACCGCGTTTTCGACCTAAAAACGCAATATTTTCACTTCCGGTTGGGTCCAAAACCGCGCACAGTGGGGAGCTGGGTCTATTTTGCTTTTGACGTCATGGCCGGTCTAGACCCAGCTCCCCACTGGGCGCCGTGACGTCAAACAAGTGATACACTCAATAACCAAACAAACTGAATAGGGAATTTCAATGGAAGATTGCGGCTTGGTTGCCGGAAAACCGAAAAAAAAGCTAAAGGCTTGGAAGTTTATAAATGATCTGAAGTCTAGAGGGATACTAGTGTAATAATAGTTTTTTTTAGAAAAGCCGATGGAAACAGCGTGTGAAAATTAAGCTATCATATATAATATCAGCAAATATACAGGTAAGTAAAATGAAAAGGCGGTTTTTAATCTTGACGTATTAGGCTCAAAACGAATTTAGAAGTAGCGCACGTGTTGTTGTGATTTTAGCGATTTTAAATCTATGCCGTCGCAGCTTTAATTTAATTCTATGTTCGGTTTGTTTGGTTATTGAGTGTATCACTGATCGCATTCTTGTTTGACGTCACGGCGCACAGTGGGGAGCTGGGTCTAGACCGGGCATGACGTCAAAAGCAGAATAGACCCAGCTCCCCAATGTGCGCGGTTTTGAACCCAACCGGAAGTTAAATTTCACGATTTTAGAGCGCGAAAACGCGGTAAAAAAAGATATTTCGAGTTTCTTTTTTCGATGTTCCCATCAGCATTCCACGTAAATTCGATCAGGCAAATTAAAAAAACTGTGTCATATACACTTTAACGAAACAACAGGGAGAATGAGGTGTAAATTGTACAATGAGCTACCGAATTTATGAACCGGTGCCCGGTTAATAACGTGGTATATTTTGCGCGTTATTTTGCCCTAATATGGTAAAATGGTGCAATAGTGGAATAATAACGGTAGTTATAGAGTGCAATAAATCTAGAGGCTTCCCTCGAAGCCGGCGCGCGCCCTCCGTACTCAGCGGTCTCTTCTGAATTAAACGAGCGACTTGGAGCAAGTCATCGGAATCACGTAGCGCGATAGATCTGGAGTCGAGTATGCGCTGTAACTGAGTGAGTTTCTTTACTTCAATCTTCGATTCTTCAAATTCTTAACTCGTCGTTAAATGTTTATAGGAAATTTCTAGAAAATAGCATTTTAATCTGCATCTAAAGAGACCAACCCAAAAGTAGCCAAGATTAGACATGTATTATCACTTGTAACGAATAGTTACTTGCTTTCTTTAAAAGGCCGGGTTAATAGATTGTTTTTGCTTATGGAAATGTTTGTTTTCCGAAAAGCGGCGATCCAGACCAAAAAATTGAAATTCAATTAGAGAATGAGGAGGTAATTGTTGATTCAGTCGCGGCGGGCACAAACATATTACTCAGGATCACAAATTAGCTGAGCTGTCATCAACATAAAAGCTTCGCAAGCTAACCCGGTGACGTTGTGCTAACAAAATTGTGAGAAAAATTGCTCTAAAATACAGGTACCGACAAATAGACTAATCAAGGGGTTAAAAATATTTTTATTTCTCCTTCAAAACATTTTCTATCAGTACTAGTCACAACAAAAATGAAACATTTTGTTTAAAGAACATTGCTCCTTCAGAGTAAAACAAAAGATGATATTGGACCGAGTTTTGCTGTGTTCGGAAATCAATAGTTCTTTAAAATGTTCGCCGCTTCACTGCTTCTAAGAGAGCTCCACAAAGCAGGGTCATATTAATTATTTACCCATCCCATATATGGATAAATAAAAGACGTAAAAAGTGGCTGGTGGAAGTACAAGGTTGACTAGCGAATGCGGGTGTCTTTTTTGTGTTTCTACCTAACATTTTTTTGTTGTGTGTAGATTGTGACATGGATATCTAAGGAGTTTGCTGGTTTTCATGTTCGTCGTCAAGAAGACGAAATATGGATTCTAGACGGGCAGCTACTTTTGGTTAAAAGCGGAACCTCCGTGTTAAAGATTTACCATGAGTTTAGCCACTACCCAAGTAAAGAGGATTTCAATAGAAGTAATAACCACGACTCGACGGTATGAATAGACTGAAATGTTGCATTGGAAATCATATTGCGGGATTTTAAGAGAATGTTTCGTTCTCTTCAAAATATTTTGCCAAGAAGAGTAGTTCCCCCTCCCTTCTGGCTGATTGTGTTTTTCGTCACGTGCGCGATTTTTATTTTCACAAGAAACGATAATTTGGAAACGATGTGTCTGCGAAACCGGCAACTTCAAAGCTCGACGAACGTGGACGAGTTAAAAACGCTTATTTCTGATGGATGTAGAGACAAAGATTTCGCCAGGGACGCTAATAATTCGGAAACGAATATAACGAAACAGAAAAACTGTTCCGAATTGCACAACGAAATCACCTTACTACGAAAAAAGCTTGAAATGTACGAGCGTTTGAACAAATTTATGGAACTTGATTCGTTAGCAAGTAAATATGGCAGTAAAATGCGACAGAATATCCTCATCTTCTCGGATTCGGCCTCTGGGAGTTCTTTTCTGGGGGAACTTCTTAATCAACACTCCCAAGTTTTTTATCTTTACGAACCTTTACAATCCTTGGATTATTATAGAGACAATCGCCCCGAGAGTGTTTATGACACGATGGTCACCCATTTGCTAAATGGCATCTTCCATTGTAACTTTATGGAGCTTTCGTATTACACGGATTTCTTATCATACCAGTACAGCTCTCTACGGCATCGCCTATCTAGCCGGGCCCTCTCTTCGCCTCCTTTATGCCCAGAGAACTACAACACGCCACATTATAGCATTCGTAAATGCACGCCATTGAGACCGCAGTCTGCCTCGGCGATATGCCGGTTACACAAACACACGGTCGTCAAAACAATTCGCGTCAAATCAATTCATAAACTTTCGTATCTCATGGACAACGAGGGACCGGCGGACTACTCCCTCAAAGTTGTTCATCTAGTGCGAGACCCACGCGCAGTTTTAAACACGCGCGTTCTGCACAATTCGCACGAGAACTGGACGTTAAACTCGGTGCGTGATCACGCGCAATCGTTATGCCGCGATATGTTACGTAACATCAAGTACGCGGTCAGCGCACCGGCGTGGCTGCGAGGTCGTTACACGTTGCTAAGATACGAAGACTTGGCGACGAATCCGCACCAGATCGCCGAACAGTTATACCAGTTTGTAGGCATTAGCATTGCGCAGAGTGTTCGTCTGTGGATTGACCGCACTCTGCACGAAGGATTTGTTTCTCCTTCTCTTACGAACTCCATTTATCGCCAGCTTTCGTACAGCGCGCAAAATTTGACTGATTCTGTGCAGAAATGGCGCACACAGGTGCCTTACTCAATCGTACGCTTGATTGAAACAGAATGCTACGAAGTCATGAATTTACTCGGCTACAAGATCGTTGAAGACGAAGACGAATTGAGAATGGTGTCTTTTCCACTGACAGATTAGCTTATCACCCTACAGAGCCGTTTTCACTTGAGTGTCGAAAGTAATTCTCGTTTGCTTTGGTTTTGCATTACTATGCTTAGTGATTGGCTTAAAAAGACTTGCGCCACTTTCTCAGCCAATCAGAAGTAAAACCAAAACAAATTGTGATTCGCTCGCGCACGTTTTCCTGCGCTTCATGCCGGCTACATGTATTTGCTTCGAGTTTTGATTGATTCACGGCATTGTCCGTGTCCTTTGCGATTGGCCAGAGTAAATACCTTGCTTTGGGTTTTACGACACTCAATTGAAAACTACTCTATTTATAATTGTTTACATTTAAGGAAACAACCAAAACTGCCACAAAAATCCAAGGAAAAGTCAATAAACATTATTCATGCTGGAAAAGAATGAGAAGCCTAAGGGAAATGGTCAAAACTATTGTACTCAGGCAGGACCCACCACTCTGCAAACAGACAGGTGGTCTCTTCTTAAAAGATGGTGTCTTGTTTGTATAGCCCCCACTCTATCAGGAGTGGAAACTAAGCTCCTTGTGCCATTTTTCTAGCAAGGCAAGCTTCATGCACACCTAATATGAAATCTTAACTCAAATTTTAAGCCAATAAATTTTGTCCATTTGGCTAATCAGACAGGTGGTATCTTGCAGAGCCCCCCCCCCCCCCTACCCCTACACAAGGTGGTCCTCGTCTAGAACACTTGTTATGACTACTTCCCTAATAACAAAATACAGTGGGACCGGCTTTTTCGAACCTCCAAGGGAAACGAAAATTGTTCTAGAAATGCAGCCCAGTGTCAATGGGGAAGGAAACAACTTTTTATTCGAGTTATCGGGAGTTTCGAAAAAACGATGGTTCGAGAAATGGGATTCAACTGCAAGTTTTCTAAGGCAGATAGGAGTTATGAAAATATTGTTCTAACTGCAGAACCTAGATTTTATTTTCTTAAAAAAAGGCAGTTAGTCCAATACTGTATAGCTTACATTTCGGTGCGATATGCTCTTTGAAACAGACTTTGTGTAAGCTGCAAAGAACGAGGAACTCTTGAACTGCATAATTATCCTAACCCCTGTATTTTGCCAATTCTTACTGTGTATAAAACTAGTTTCATTGTTAGTTTCAACTTAACCAATTTCCATCAAATCCTCGCTATGCAGACTTTACTGGGGGGAGTTGGATACAGTTTATCGCACCAACAAATGTTCACTAAAAAAATCAAAGCATCTTTGTATCCGCAGGGTAGTCTGTTAAATACACAAATTTTATGCAATGCGATCCAAAGTGATTTTATACATGTACATAGCATTATTAAATCAGTCCACGCTTTAAACTCTCCTTGTCACAGACTTTTGACCAGTTAAGATAAACTCTTGGGACAAACATTTTCCGTTATTACACGTGTCCAGATGAAGTAAAAATGTCACACTTCGGTGAAATTTTTATCTTCTTTATCGCCCTGTCTGCCTGGTTCATCCTTGGCTTGAACAAAAACCTTGAAAAGAACAAAACATGAAACTTAACTTGTTTCAATTTTGGTCTTTCATTCACAAAATATTGTAGACACAGTGGCCTGATGGTTAGCGCGCTGGACTTTGATCGAGCGGTCCAGGTTCGAGCACTGGCCGGGGTCACTGTGTTGTGTTCTTGGGCAAAACACTATTTTAAAATAGAGTTTTTTGGTTGTTTTTTTTTTTTTTTTTTTTTAAAAAAAACTCTCATAGTGCCTCTTTCCACCCAAGTTCGAACCCAGAAGTACAAATGGGTACCAGCGGGGTAGAAATACTCCTAGTCACTTTATGCTACAGAAACCGGGATGAGCTACGCCATGATGGACCACTTGGCTCGACGCAAACTTTAACTTGACTTTTATTCACAAAATATATCAAAAGTTTCTTTCTTTCAACCAAACCATTGTTATACTGATCAACTCTACTTGTAGTCGTGTGATGAAAGTTAAGCAAAACATGAACTAGGGCTTGCTATATAACTCTTTCTTTTCACAGAAAATTCACGCCCCATGAAATGAACACAGGTCCAGATTCAATTGGCTAAATGTACAAGCCAAAATTGTGCAGTCGTCCCCAAAACGCTTCAGTCTAGGTGTTTACTAGCCTCCTTCGCAGCCGTTTTTGGGATGTCATTTAAAACTTTCCCCAAAAAGGGTGGGAAGAAGAGCAGGCATTCACATGGGACTGGTCTAGTTTAAAAAAAGAAAGACGAGACTTGTAAAAGTTTCCAAAAGATCCGATAAAAGTTGAATTTCCCAAATGTTACCCATTCACCCAAAAAATGATCTGGTAGGGAAATCGAAAGGAACAAAAATTGCCAGGATTTGGGTAAAGGATTTAGTTTGTGAGGTTTACCCAAGATTTGGGTAAACCTCGCAAAATTGTACCCTTTTTTTGGAAAACGTTTTGGTATTTGGTATTTTATAGTTGCTTAATATATATATATATATATATAATATATATAGGGGTATATATATATACTGTAATGATAACAATATTTTTGTAGGGTGGGGGGGGGGGAGCTCTTTAACCCTTCAAATAGCCCTAGATAGAGAACCCTGGGGCTACTTTAGATATTTCAAGCATGCTACAGTTATATTTAATATGAGTTTCTAGAAGCCGCAAACTAAACCCCTAGCGGGGTCTAACCTACATTATACAAATAAGTACACTACTGTACATGTATACAACCATTAAGTTTTACTCTTACCCTTGATCCATCAATGGTGTGATTTGTCTCAGCAAGTGCCTTCTTTTGGCTTTCAAGGGATTCAAATTCAACAAATCCGTATCTTTTAGATCTTCCATTGTGATAATCCTATAGATACAATAGTATAGTTACATGTCGCTGCTCCTCATATTGTACAAAAGTATGTTATGCAATAACAAAGAAAAGAATGACAGGATAATAGACCATTTTTCAATTCTGTGAAATGTAACCAAGCCTCTGTTTGTAAATGAGGTTTGAGCTGCTGGTCCCTCTCAGTCAGCCGAGCATGTGCACAAGAAACAACTGGCTTTGGGGACACATCATTTGATTGGCTGGATTTAAACAAAAGGATAAGTCAGTCAAATGAACCCTATTAAAATCCCATTGTTAAACGAGTTTAAAATGGTTGATTTGATTGGCTAGATTTGAAAGTCCCTTTATTAAAATCCAGTCAATCAAATCTTGAGTCCCCAAAGCCACTTGTTTCTCATGCACAGGCTCTGCCAACTAAAGGAACAAGCGGCTCAGGGTACAAAAATGGTGATGACAGAGTTAAGCAAGTAGTTATCAAGATAACAAAATAATTTCTATTTGAAAAGAAGCAAAGTTTTTATCACAACAAAGTTAACTCTAGCCTTAAATCTGCTCAAAGGCCTTGGCTGACCACTAAGCACATTGCTGTAAAATGGCTATAGGAGCAACACAGCCCTGTGGCAAGTCAATTAAGACTAACAAAGCAATGATTTGTACAGAATAAATCACAAGATGCAAGTATAATAAACAATAGAAGTAAAGAGACTAGGAATACCAGTCGGCAGATGATGTTAAAAGAATTTCTGGGAAACTCTTCAGTTGACACATTCTAAATGGCTTATAATACTCGAATACCCTAAGACTGAAATAAAACGTTGGGATAAATAGGTATTTTTTATCATTTAAATTAGTAGATACTTTTTGAACCAGTGTAAAAGTATTATTTCTTAACATGAAAATATATTTAATACTCACAAATACAACTCTTGAAAATACAACTTTCCCAAACTGCTGAAAGTGCTCCCTCAGGGTGTCTGTCAAAATGAAAAAAATACAAATAAATTCATTAAAATGTTATGGGATCAAAAAAAGGGATTTTTTTTAACCTGCATCCAAAAATGGCTGTCAAAACTATTTTCCTGTCTGGCCTTAGACAAAAGGTGTTTGTGCCTGATGTTTTTGGAGAGATGAATGAAAATGTCTTGGTGAATGAAATTTCTGAATTGAATCAAGGCCTTGGTTCGTGTTATCCATCTTCAGCAGATAACACAAACCAAAGGTTTTGCTAAACTAGGACACACTGTTGCAGAAACATTGTTCCTTGTCATGTTTCCTACAGGGCTAAATTAGGAGGAAGGTCCAAGGAAAAATTTAATGTTTCTGCTGCCTGGGTCACTAAACGAAAAAAACAATGTTACGGGAACAAAGTGTCGTGCATGTGGATAAACTAGTCAACATTGCTTCCATGCTGGAGGTCAGATTAGGGCTTTTAATTATTAGGATGCAGGATATTTAGGTTAAAACTATAGGGACAGGGCGCGACAAAAGTGCTGTCCGATAGCCCGGGGCTAGTAGAATTATCCGTCGGGCTAGCGCATTCTGATCACAAGTTGCCCGACGGGCAAGCAACACACGGGCAAGAAACATTGTTTTTAAATGACAACCTTCAGAAATAAAAATAATGTGCACCAGACAAATTAGAGGGAAAAATTTGGGGCTCGAAAATGTGACTCACGACATCCTTGGCAACTAAAACTCCTGGTTTTATAGTCGCCAACTTGAACATGGCAACTATATTCCTCTGTATAAGATGAGTAACAGCCATTTTCTGTAAAATTGTGTCCTTCCAGAAAATTATATTGGAAGATCTTTGCTTCTAAAACGTTCAAAATAAGAAAAGAAGTCATAGTGTCCCAATCCATGGTATTGCTTTGCCGTAAAGTACTCCATCACCTCGTAAAACTTGCAACTGGCTGACCATTTTTGAAAACGCCCCGAAATGCATTGCAGGCATTGGGTACGTCATGTATGCATATGAATTGTGTCTCTTGAAATGTAGGATTACAAATATGAAGGATCCTGAAGGATCTACATTAAGCTACAAAGTTAGTTGCCACAAAATCGTAATAATGTGTTTGTTTTAATTCTTGTGGTAAGATTATTTTCTTTTTCTTTTTGAATGTTTATGTATTTATTGTCTCCAAATGAAGAACAATTTTAAATTTGCATATAATTAATTATGCAAATTACTTTTGGGCTAGCTTCTCAGAACTTCGGGCTAGTAAGATAAGATAATGGCTTGCCTGAAGGGCAAGCTGACTTTTCTATTTTCGTCTCACCCTGAGGGATACGGGTTATTTGGGGGGAAATTAATGGGATACGGGATATTTGAAAAGAGATTCCGGAATATTGAACATCATATGGGATACTCAGAAGCAAACTTTGTGTTCAGGAAGCAAAGAAATTTTTGTTCTAAGGCAAAAACATTTTCATGCATCTAAGAGACAAAAGTTGTTTTTGCAACATGTTTCCTCTATGGCTAAACTGGGAAACATTTTCCTTCCCAAAAATGTTAATGTAACAATGTCTCCTAGTTTAGGCAGGTCTTAAAACTACATGTACATGTAGGCGAAACAACTGCAATTTCCTCAGATCACTGTTCAACCAGGGGCTATAGAGAGCTTATTATTGAAAGAAATTTTGTGTTTTAAAATCTTTGGGCTTGTGTTTGAAGGGATTTCTCATCTGAAAAAAAATTGGGTTCAATTGGCCTAAAGAGATCTAGCGGTGCCCTGGTCTGTTTTCATCGATTTTAATAAGAGCTAAGTAGATAAAGTTCTAGGTATTAAACTGTGACTACACTAGTATAACATGCTACATGTACAAACTGCTGGTATAAAGTACAGTAAAGCAGTGATATACTTATTTGTCTACAGGAATAAAAACTGAAACGCAAAATTGTATAGCTTTAGGTTTCAACTCAAATAATTTTACGGTTTTCGCTTGTCAACTCCCGAGTAGGTAGCGATCGTGATGAAACATACAGCACGTGCAAACCGTCTATTTCTAAGATTGATTAGCTTTCTAATGAAATTAGTTACAATTTTAATCATCAACCAACACATTGTATGTTCTACGACAAGGACTATCAGTAAGTGACCATTACGTACCTCGACAAACTGTCCAAGGAAGTTTTGCAACGAAAAGTTGATTAGCACGACTTGACGCCATCTTGAATATCGGAAGCAAGTGAGGTTAAGAAGAGAATGGGAACTAGTTACCATGGGAGAGACTGCTGGCTCCAGGTGAATTTTGCCCGGTTTGAGCCGAAATTTGAGCCCAAAAATGGCGGCAGTAGTCGGAAGGTACGAGGCTTTTCTTTAATTGGTAGCGATGAATCGATTTTTTTGCAGATATTGATATATCATAAAGTTTCTTTATTTCGTTTCAGCCCTCCGAGTAAATACAAGTTGGACCGCTTATTTGTGAAAAGATTTTGGCGATGTTGCAAGGTCATGTTCCCGGGCTGGCTGTCCACAAGCTTTCTACTCCTTGTGCTTTTAATGGGTCTCTCTTTGGCAGGTACGCTATTGAAGTAAAAAAATAAAATGCAATTGCTATATATAGTTTAAACTGCGCTGCGTCTTAATTTGGCTGCCTTCTTAAAGGAGGCCTGCTTGCATTCAACTTAATAAGTTAATAGGTTAACTTAAAGCACACCCCGTGGGGAAGGGGGTGGGGGTGGGGGGAGGGGGGTGGAGTTGGACCCAATAATACATAAATCGAGGCAAGGGATTGATACTTCGTCCACATAAGATTAATCTTTGACTTCATAATTTGTGTATTTTGCCTAAATTTCAGGGAATAAGCCATTTCCGCGTTACCCTTTGCCTCTGTTTCAAAACCAGTCTACGTGCGAAACTATTTATATGAAAATGAGTTTCACCTACAGGTCCATTTTCATGCAAATCAAACTCATTTTCATTTGAATGGTTTCGCACATAGACTCGTTTTGAAACAGAGGCAAAGGGTAACTCGGAAATGGCCTATTGTGGGGCTTAACTGGAATTTCCAGAGGGGAGGGGGGAACAAAATCAAAAAACCTTTCCTTGGGAGGGTTATGGATATTTTCTGGAACAACACAATATAAGTTGATTTGCAGGTACATAATTCATTTTCGGCTTTCATAGATGTTTTCAACTGGAATCACAGTCCTCAAAAACACCTGCCATACGGGATTGGCAATTCATAAATAATGATGAGATTTATTAAAGCTGTTTTTGCATACATGTCATGTGTCACACATAGCCCCTTACCACCCTGGTTGCAGACTACAAACCTTGCACCCCCTTGGCATCATTTGTGTGTGCGTGTGTACGTTTTTTTTTTTTGGGGGGGGGGAGGCAGGGGAGGAGGGGTTATGCTGATTTTGCTAAGACTATACATTCTCCAAAAGTCCTGCCCTGACTCTAGTAAAATTCTAAAAATACCCACTCCCCCCACCAATTCTCACATTTTTAAGTTAACTATTAGTTAGGTGGTAGATTGAAGGTTAAGGTTAAGTCTGCTTTGAGCCCTGTGGCCCATACAGACTGGAGCCTATTGCAGTTTCTGTAGCATGAAGTGGCTAGGAGTATTTCTACTCCCCCCCCCCCCCCCGGATGGGATGCTAGTCCATTGCAGGGTTACCCCCCAGCATTAGTTCTCCAGTGCCCATTTATACACCTGGGCGGAGAGAGGCACTATGAGAGTAAAGTGTCTTGCCCAAGAACACCAGGCCTCGAACTCGGACTGCTCGGCTCGATCCGCACTAACCATTAGGCTACTGCGTGTCCGAAGCAGACAGCCAAGGTGGTTAAAAGGCACGTGAATACCCAGTGGTTTTCAACTAACAGGTTATGTAACATCCTAATATTTCGATCTACAGAGCAAATGCTGGTCTATAACACTGGATTGATTCCAAGCAGATTTTATGAAGTGCTTCTAGCCAAAGATAGAGCAGACTTCAGGAGTGTCTTAATTACTTCATCTCTTCTTATTCTTGGTACTGCATTGGTAAGCTGCTAACAGAAACCTTAAAACTATTTAAAATTAAATGTGGCTTGCAAGAAGGCTGAACACTTAGGGATTTGGGCACTAAGGGCTATGCATTCATGCACAAAGTTTCTCCCTGGGGTTGACCTTGGAGGATGTTTGTTTGTACTTTATTCACAGAACTACGCAGCCAAGGCACTACCACGAATCTTCGGATTGTTAACCCCAAAACATCCCTACTTAAATAAAAAAATACTTGACAAATTCTCCTACCTCCAAAAAATCCTGGAATTGAAAATTTCAATCTCAAAGAAATCCTTTGACCATCCCCGTCACTTGAAATCCCGAGTACCCCCCTGGGTACATTTTCCTGTACAATGAAAGTGATCTAACCAAATAATATTGTTGTTATCCAAATGTCAGGCAGACAGTGCAGTAAAATATGACTCCAGAATTCTCTATGTCATGTGGCGAGGTTTGCTAGACAGACGGCTTCACACAGGCTATTTTAAGCATACTGCTTACTACAAGATGAATGTCCTTGAGGATAAACTTGATAACATGTGAGTACAGCAAGACAAGGGGGGAGCATAGTGGCCTTTTGTACTTAGTACGATGTACATGTACTCTGCAACAGGAGGTTGCATTAACTTTATTTTCTGGACCTCAAAATAATTTAGCATGGACATTCCACCCCTCTGAAAATTCCAGTTATTATAAGCCCCATTCCAGTTATTATAAGCCCCATACACCCAACCCATGTATCCATGGGTTGGGTGGTGGGACGAGATCACATACATGGACAGATAGCGGCTGCCAAAGGTGCCTGTAATATGCTGATGTCCAATCTCGTCCCGTGCTGTATTTGTGAAGCGCATTGAGCTTCGGGAAATGTGCTATAGAAGTACCATTACCATTACCAATATGTAGGTGTTTCAAGCCAAAGAAACCAAAATAATGGAGCTCAGTAGGGAGGGGCCATAAACAGATATCAGTCAGGCCTCTGATCAGGTCCTTGGACTGTGAAGGACTTAAACAAAGCTTACTCAGATTTATAGAACTTTATTTTAATTATAATAATACAATAATTATTTTTGTTTATAAGTTTCTTTTCAAAATTTGTGAAATTTGATATCTTTCACTTACAGTGATCAGAGGATAACACAAGATGTGGACAAATTTTGCGACACTTTTAGGAAATCACTGATTGTTTTTATCATTTCTCCCTTCACCATCGCTTATTACACATACCAGTGTTATCAAAGGTAGTGTTACTAATTATAATCCTTAAAATATTTTTTTTCTTTCATGTACGTGAAGTGAAAAGTTATTGTCAGTCAATGATGTTTTGAGCCTGATTGGTCAGTTTAGCCGTGATGTTTTTGGTTGTAAGACATGTGTAAAGTTTGTGAACAGTGATTGGTCAGTTTTGGTCTGTCAATTTTTATTCAATATGCTAGTTTCGAATTACGCTTCACTGATCACAAACAAAGGAATAATTTGAATTTTCTTTTGTTTTATTCCCCTCAACCTCGACTTCCATCCTTTGTTTAGAATCAGTAGAACGTAATTCGAAACTAGCCTATTAAGTCATCCCTTTTGAGGTCCATTTGTCAGTTTTGTTTATGTCATGAATAAGTCATTTGCAAGGTGTCAGTTGTTTCTGACATCTGTTGAGAGGCGTTTGTTCTAAGTTTGTGTATAAGTATGGCAGGTTAAGCATCAACATTATTTAATAATTATAAATTAAAGGATTTACATTGAATCATATTTCTCTGTGTTTTAGTTCAGGATATCTTGGCCCAGTTATCATCTATGGCTACTTTATTGTTGGGACAATAATCAATAAGCTGATAATGACGCCGATTGTTGGTATGGTGGTCAAGCAGGAAAAACTTGAAGGGGACTTCAGGTAATTTGTGTTTGACGTCTCTTCTCTGTAGAGGATCAATTGAGAGAGTTAGGGGAAATTCAAGTTACATGGAAATTTATGCAGGCTCAAACTATTTAGTGGGAATGACCTGGAGGCGTAATGGCCTAATGGTTAGGGTGCTGGACTCTGGATTGAGTGGTCCGGTATAAAGCCCTGGCCGGCGTCATCTTCTCAATTCTCTTGTACTCATCTTCTTTGCTCAGTGAGTTTCCTCCACTCTAAACTCCCTTCACCTGAGCCTCCGTGAACTGTGGAGGGAGAGTTGTTAGTCAAAAAGATCTGCAATGCATGCAGAGAGATGTTGGACTAAGTGCTAACAGGATCCTAAAAGGATCATTGAGCAAGTAACAAAAAAAGAGGTAGTGGATATGATTACATGGCCATTTCCCCTCTCTTGTTTTTAACTTCTTTCTTATCATCTAAGGGAAAGTGGGACTAGTATACTTTAGTCAAATGTACATGTTTTGCCTACATTTAGTTGAGTGTTATTTATAAAAATGGTTTTGACTGATCAAGGGGTATATCTTTTTTAAAAAGGAAAAAATAGGAAAACAGCAAAATAATGAGAGAAAGATTCATGTGGAAATAATATGTCTGCCCCATCTCCAATGTATCTTCATCTATTTTGCTTTTATTAATTTCCACCAACAAAATCAGAAAACTCTGTGATTGCATAATGTTTGGCGCCCCAAGATTATCAGAAAAATCTTACTCTGATATGGGAAATTAAGAATAGATCAACTAACAGCAGATAATTAAAACATTTTAAATGATGACCTCATCGCCTTATGCCATCGCACGACCAGCAGGATCTTTTTGTCTTTCAGCCTGTTTCGCATGATCAAACAGAAATCAAGTTTATAACTTAACAAGAAATCGCCGCATAGAACACAAAAGCAAAATACTCCCATGCAAGTAGCATGGAACACTACTAACAATGTATAAATGAAAGAGACTACCGACAATTTTATGTGATGGGATCTATTAGATTTAGTAGACAAAAATTTCTATTTCTTATAATATACAGGGCCGCTGTGAGCAAGAAACCGTTTGACCTTTCTCGCAGCTTTAAAGCAAGCTTGTGCGCATTGTGTGCTGTTTATCAAATGTCACGCTACAATATAACGCAATCTTTGTTGCTCAACAAAGTACAGAAATCTTAAAAAAAAGAGAGCAAATCTATAAAGGAAATTTTATGTATTATTAACTTTGCATCCTTGGCCTGTGAAATGATAACTACATTGTACTGTACTTAAATTTAATAAATGTAAGCGGTAGTTGGATAACAGTTTTAATCTCGCACAAGGTGTCAGCTACTTAAACATTTACGTTAAGTTTTTGATAAATTTCCTCAAAAATATGTAAAACCCCTCGTGAAATGTCATCGCTTAGAACTGCATGCATTGCATGCCATTTATTTATTTAGGAAGGCCTCTGGCTTTTTATAGTCATAGCTTTATTGTTACAGTATTGTTAGTGCATTCAGTTTTCTACATGTAAGTTGTTGAGTTTTTGTCTTAATTTCTTCAGGTTTAAACACATGCAGATCAGATCACATGCAGAATCAATAGCATTTTACAGATCTGGAAGCTTGGAGATGAAGAAAACAAATTCAAGATTACAGGTACATGTATTAATAATTAAAAAAAACATTTTCAATTTGGAAAAACCTTCCTTTTTCTTGAATAATTCTGTAGATCTTTACCTCCTAATCAGTAGCACATAATTCTTGTAAGCAAACTTGTCAACTCCCATTGCGGGGTTACCTCACAGAAGTGGACATCAGCTTTAACTGGACCAGCTTCTGCTTGCAAGTGAATATCATGGGGAAGTAAAGGGGGGAAGCCTCAAGCCAACTGGCCCATATATACTTGCTGGAGCTTATCCTGGTTTCTGTAGC
>NC_135770.1:8826526-8856526 GCF_052425735.1 Oculina patagonica
GGATTTCACTGTATACTCCAGCTTAAGCGAAACTGCCAGACTTTAAATGGAATTTCGAGCCACTAACCAATTTATAATTTCTCATTCGTGTTTGCAGTTTTCATAAATATTATTGATTACATCGGTGCAATCCTTAGCTACTTGATAATCGCCATTGCATTGTTTGGTGGAAGATACGATGATATGTCTGTGACTGAGCTTGGTGGTCAGATCAGTAGGGTATGTAACTGTCTTCAATTGTTATAAGACAAAACTGCAAAAAAATGTATTTGATTACACTTTAACCTCTTAAACAGACGCTGACAGGGCGTAGCATAGTGTCAGTGTTATAGAAAGGCCCTGCCAGCGGGGAGGGGGGGGGGGTATCGTGGTCCCCAACTCACTTGGATGAATTTTTTTTTTTTTTTTTTTTTTTGGGGTGGGGGGGGGGGGGGGGTTCCGTCCCCAAGTCGCTTGTCTGAATTTCGAATGCTTTTTTCTTGTTGGAGTTTGGCAAGACAGGTTACGTTAAGGTTACTTTTTTTTAGCGGCTACTAATTTAAGCGATTTTTTTAGGGACTATTTCATTTAGGGATTTTCCAAAAAATTTAAAAAGTTAACTAGTGATATCATGTAAACCAGTTTTTAATGACCACATAACTAAGATGGAAGAACAAACTCAATTGAAATTGAATGAAAATTTGCTTTGCCATGGAAAGGACAAAGTTACCGGCACTCATTAAGTCGACCACGTGGGAGGGGTACTTAAATTTAACAAGTATTAAACAGGGCTGCAAATAACAGTCGGTCATTGGACATTGTCCGACCAAAATTTGCTTATGTCTGATGAAATCTCAAGTGTGGTCAGAAATAATGTCCGGACAATTTTTTGATCAAAAATCATTTTACAGCAAAGATAAATAAAAATCTGTCTGACCACAATTTTGTTTTGTCCGTCCAAGATGGTGTCTTAGTAGGACATACAGGTATGTCCTTTCAAGTTAAAAAAATTATTTGCAGCCCTGATTAAATATTAAATTTCAAGACTGAGACAAATTTTAGCCAGTACTAAATTTAGCCATTTTTGCCTATTTCGCTAAAATCGCTAAAATTAGTAGTCGCTAACAATGGTAACCTTAAGGTATTGTTTGTTGCAATTTGTATTCATGTGCTGTTGATACTGTACTTTTGGGCCATGTTGCTTGTCGGAATTCACCCTGGCAGGGCCTCTATAGAGGTAAACGTAACATATTTTGGTTTGTTTGGAACCACCCAAGTTGAACAGTCTTGATTCAGAGGAATTTATTCTGCTACATGTATGCTAGCTACGTTACAGGTGTACTTGTACTAAATTCAAAATACACTGAACAATTTAGCATTATGTAAAACAAACCATAGGATTCTAACCTTAAGTTGTTTGCTGACATATAATAGTTCAACTTTAAAATTCCTAATAATAATTATGCTGGCAGACAGCTCATCTTACTGCAGTAGCTTACATCATGAATGCCAAATGATTGGGAGAGCAAGTAGCATGCCCTTAGAAGTAGTCTGTGATTTTGATTCCAGAACTCATTTTTTGCGATGTACTTGATAAACTGTGGTAGTAAGCTTATTAACTTATCGACTGATATTTCCAACATGGCTGGATACATTCACAGGTAAGCTACTGAAAAATCTCTGTTAAGGTCGTTTCTCAGTATTGTATTGCATTGCACATCCCTACTGCGCATAATTTCTTGTGTGGTTAGCACGCACCCATTAAAAAATGGTCACCGTGGCTTTTTTAATTACCTCACCAGAGAAGAAAATCATCATTTTCTCGAAAAAGAGTATATGGTGACCTACAGTTCTGTATCATTTTTTTCCGTTGTTTTAAATTGAGTAGTAACTTTGTTTCTGCAGAATAAATATGGACCAATTCTCAGTCTAGAATAAGAAATAATCATCCGAAACGTGAATTTAGCAAGCAATCGTGACTATAATCATGGTGATATTATAAGGATTTATTGGGCATAAACAAGGTGCTGTTGCTCCTAAACGAGAATGGGCACCCCCAATTTTTATTTCAAAATTTAAGTTCTTGTAACAAAAACAATCAATGGCAAAGTTTGACAAAAATCTTAGTGCTGGCTTCAGTGGAACCCCCCCTGATCTCTTTTAACGGCCCCCTCCTCTGAAATAACCCCAGTCTGGAAATTCAATTTCTTAACCCCCTCTCTAATTTATATAACAATTTATGAACAAGATTTTTTTACGCTTTCAAAGCTATTCATTGCTCTTGTTTGTACAGAATTGGCCAGCTTTTGGAGCGTTTTGCTGCCATGGAAACAGATGCAGAACAAAAGAATACAGAAAACAAAGATTATTTAGGGTAATGTCTTAATTTGCTTTTCATTATTTTGTCCCCAGTTGCCTCCTTTTCTTTGCTGTTCTGGTACCCCCCAAAAATGTAGGTTTTCAAAGTAGTAGCAGAGCTTGCAACCATGCAGTTAAGGAGGGAGGTGTGGGGATGAGGTAGCTAGGTAACCATGCATTCACCATGTACCAAGCGGGGCACAGGGGGCAACGTGTGAACTGCATTCACGTGCCAAGAGAGCGCTCGCAGGCTACATGTACCAATGTGGCCTGGGCACTATTTTGGCCAGAATTCACATGAAGGTTTTAGTTGTTGGTTCTAGTCTTGGTCCCAAGGTTTTTTTCCAAGTTTTCTCCCTTTCCAAAAATCACAGTTTTGTTTAGTCGCGAGACCATTAAGTGTCATGCACAGTAAAATAAAAGTTATTATTATTTTGTAGTAATTTTGTCGACAATATTTTATTCAGAAACTTTCGTTCTCTCGTTGTTTTAGAGTCGAGAATTTGGCTCCTCATGGCAGCGACATAATTTTCAAGCTCATTGGTGTTTCATATGCCCCGCCAAAGTGCACGGATCCTCTTGTCCAAGGTAAAGTGCTTGTTTCGTTTGACAGTACAGAAGAACCCAATTTCTTGAAATCCTCAGTTTCTCGAAACTCTCGATTTCCCCAACCAATTTTCGTTTCCCTTGGATAGTACTTGTTTGAAATTTTACCCCCGATTTCTGGTTCCTCCCGATTTTTTTTTTCCATAGAGGTTTAAGAAATCAGGATTCTACTGTACAGTCTTCTCCGTTTTTATTTATGAACTAACGAAGCATTACTTGGAATACCGTAAAATATCGAAAATATTCTTCTCCAGAAAAGCCAATTAACCCCCCCCCCCCCAATGCCAAATAAGCGCCACCTCAAACCCAACTATGCCCCCCTCTAAAGCCAAATAGCTCCCCCTCAAAAGCCAAATAAGCCCCCTTAAAAGCCAAATAAGCCCCCTTAAAAGCCAAATAAGCCCCCCCAAAGCCAAATAAGCGCCCCCTCAAAATCCAACTATGCCCCCCTCTAAAGCTAAATATGCCCCCCCCTCAAAAGCCAACTAATCCCCCTTAAAAGCCAAATAAGCCCCCTCAAAAGCCAAATAAGCCCCCTTAAAAGCCAAATAACCCCCTCAAAAGCCAAATAAGCCCCCCTCAAAAGCCAAATAAGCTCCCTTAAAAGCCAATTAAGCCCCCTTAAAAGCCAAATAAGCCCCCTTAAAAGCCAAATACCCCCCCTCTAAAGCCAAATAAGCCCACTTAAAAGCCAAATAAGCCCCCTCAAAAGCCAAATAGCCCCCCCTCAACAGCCAAATAAGCCCACTTAAAAGCCTAATAAGCCCCCTCAAAAGCCAAATAAGCCCCCCTCAAAGGCCAAGTAGCTTCCCCCCTCCTCAAAAGCCAAATAAGCCCCCTTAAAAGCCAAATAAGCCCCCCTCCCCCAAAAAGCCTTCAAATACGCAAAAATCCTTCCGAAAATAAGCCTTCCCGAATATAAACCCCTGGGCTTGCTTTTCATGTTGTTATCTTTAGAGAGTTTTACCATGTGTTTTTATTTTGGAATGCATCCAAAAAAAAATCAGACGCAGCAACCCATCCAAATAGAAACCCAAAGATTTGCCCTCACCGAAAATAAGCCCACCTGAAATGGACGTTGAGTAAATATAAGCCCCGTGCTCATCTACGTAATTCTACGCTAAGTTTGCAACCCACGCTAAGGCCAAATAACGAAGTAATCCCTCCCCCCCCCCCCCCCCCCCGCCGGGAACCCGGAAAATAACGAGAATTAATGGCTGGCTGTTCAAAGCACGATCAAGCTAATCCGGAATTACTTCAGTTTTCACGTCTGATAATCCTAATTTGCAATGAAAACAGTTAACACGAGACAAATTAAAACCACGATCAACTTTTTTATCGACATTCGAACAACCTGACCTTTGGCTATCGCATATTTGGAGAGAAATTAAGCGTAGATTACTTCAAAGAAAATTGCGAAGTGAAGTCTACGTACTAAATGAAGACTTATCTTATGCCACGCCAGATAACAAAATGTTGTCATTGTAGGTTGACCGATTTGTATCATCGTGTTCTAGACTATCATGTTCAGGCATTCAGGAATTTCTTAAATCGCAGAAACGCATTTCTGCGTAACAGTCACTCCAGCACGTCTCTTGCTTTCATATTGTCTTTTCTCCTGAAGTTAATAGGCGAGTTTGGTACTCGAAGTGAAAGTTCTGTGCCAAGGTTGGTTTGTAGTCTCTAGTCGGTATTTGCGTGAATCACGATTTTCTTTATGTTGTCAGTTAAAAGCTCCACAACCTATTAGCCGCTTCAGCACATTCTTTATCCCAGCTCGAAATTCTCTCTTACGGATGGAATAGATGATTGGGTTCCACAGTGAACTGACAGTAAAAAAGGAACTCGTAGATAGAATGACCTCGGCTGGAACTTCCATATTTTTGCCGAACTGACGGCAAAGGCCAGTGATCCAGACGGGAAGATAGCACAGCAAAAACGCTGCAAGAACAATGCCGACATCGACAGCTGCCTTCTTCTCTTTTCTCATTCTCCTTGTCGTCTCTTGCTGCTGGCTTTCAGATCCGCCTGTGGTTTGCACTTGGACAGCTACTGTATTTCTCTGAAGGGTTTTCGCCGTCTTGAAGACCTTCAAATTTAGGAACACGATTATCGAAAAGGGCACAGCAAAAAAAACAAGCGCGGTAAAGATTTTTAACAGCTCAGGGATGGAACTACTCAGCCCCCACCATCCTTGTTCGCAGTAGAACAGTTCTGGGTTGTAAACGTAATTTCCAAAACCAAAGAACGGACCGATGGAAAATGGAATTGGAACTATCCAGATGAGTGCAATAAGCAACACTTTGGACTTGGTGATCGTACCATCGTATGTCAAAGGTGATTTCACTATGGCGCTGTATCGCTCATAAGACACAGCTATCAGATGAAGAACCGTGTTAAGGTAGAAGTATCTTGTAAAGGATGCTTCGAGAAAACACATTGTTTGGCCGTATAGCCATCTTTCTTGTGCTATGCTTGCGATGCGGAATGAGTTTGTGAGAATAAGAAAGAGAAAATCTGACCCGGCGAGGCTGGCGAGTAGAACATACCGCATCACATGAAATCTTCTCTCCAAGAGGATCGTCACTATTACCAGTAAATTTCCAGGAAGACCGATCACGTTGAAAAGGGCGCGGAACACTGCAATAACTTGGGGAAAAACCATGTTCGATTTAAAACGGTTTCGACTGTCTCTGGTCTGGGACTCTGGCAGCATCTATGTTAACTTAGAATAACAATTAGTATCATACGAGAATACGTTGAATACTTTTCTGTTTTGAAACAAATGAAGCGGAAATTGGGATTGAAACAACTTTGAAAGAAATTAGACTAACAATTACAGCAATTTTTGTTTATTCTTTATAAGTTTTCTTTATACTTAATCCATGCATGTGAAATTAGCTTTCGTATTAGTTAAGCCTCAACTGTACGTTTAAGAACAACTGTGAATTTTTCAGGTTGCTTTGAGGTTTATAATAAAAGTACAGCAATCACATTTATATTTTAGCGAGAACTAAAATCGAAATCATTTAGTGTATACTTTTAGTTTGCGTGGGTACTTTTTAACAACACCAAACTGCTTTTTATGTTACTTTTGAGGGCGTAATCTTAAAAGTAATCATAATCTAAGTTTTCATTGGCTCGAAATTTTCTATGGGAAGGAAGAATTCAAGTGGTACTTAGCACGTTTTGACGATTGTTGTAATGGATGCAATTGTCACCGTGGTGTATTGTAGTTATAGGTTACAGCTGTTAGCCAATCAAGACATGCGTAGCATGGATCTTCAGTTATTTCAAGACACTGTAAGTCAATCTACTTACAGAGGGATCAACTTTTTTTAGGACGTCGAAATTTTTAGTGGGAAAAGATATTAAACGACATTTGCTTTCTTACACGAAATTCAAATTATTTGGCTTAAAAGAAGCTGCATCATTAAGCATTTGTGAACAAATTTTATACGAACAGAATTCGTTACAAAGACTTTGCCTCACTTCGGCCGTTTTCAGAGATCACTGAGTAATGGAACACGAATAATACTAATACCCCATTCACACCAGGGAAACATGCTTAGTTAAACCAGGTTTAACAAAGTTAAAATCAGCAACCGAGAACTGAGAGACTGAATTTTACAATGGGTTCAAGTAAGCTCTTCGTTGTGTTTTTGCTGTGACAATTTGAAGGCGACAAACATCAGTTAGAAAATTCTATGAAGAAAGCAGCTTTTAAGAAAACTAGAAATGTTTATAAACAGATTGATCTAAAAATTGTCGGTGTTCGATGCGAATGAAATATTTGACAGCGGCTCGAAAAATGCCTATTTTTCTAATTTTCCAGACGTTGCGGCGGGCCCGAAGGGGCAAAATATTTAATGGCTCCTAACGCGGCCAGAAAATCATTTTGAATCAAACCAAATTTGTTTTAGTTCTAGCCTTGGTAAGTCTCTCAGATGCCAGAGTTTCAGGCAAAATTATTTTTTGACGCTAATTTGAGTGGGTGTTTTTCTAATTTTGGTGTGGATGGAATAATAGAGAGATTAAGTATGACGTTGTACGGCAAACTCGAGCTTTACTTTCATTTTGTTACCTTTATCAAAATTAATCCCTCATAAAAATAGGAAAAAAATCCCAAATTCACGACGAGCACAAACCAAATCATTTCCGCGTACGAACGCCAAACAGCAATTGCAGAATTCTCTAAAAACTCCATTCAGCTCGCTCTGCATACCTCAATTTCGCGCAAAATGGAACGGGCATATTTCGCGGGGCTTAAATTTCGCGACTTGGCCAAAAAATGCGTTAAAGGAACTAAATTTCGCGAAAATTGTCAAAATACTGGTCTGCATTAACAAACAATCAATCTCAAAATTGGCACAATTGATTTTAATTTTCCCCAGCAATAGTTTCCAATGACACTGAACAAAGCCATTTAACAAAAGGAAACTTAAAGCAGTTTGACATGTTCCTTTGTAACATAGTAGAGCTAGTTTGACGACTGTATCAAGATAATTATGTATAAACTGACGGCAACGTTAATTAATCATAAAGAATCAGTTTATTGAAGGGTATTAAAGTTTGCTTCGTTATTTTTCGCGAGCCCCTTTTTTCGCGGGTCTTTAATTTCGCGATATTTTGAAATCACAAAAATTAAGTCCCGCGAAAATAAGTATCAATAAGGTATACCACAACACGGCGAATTTACTCCGAAATATTCGTACGCTTCCTTAAAACAGCAAGAAAACAGGTTCTAGCAATCTAAACACTGAGTCAACTTTTTTCACTTGCAGTAATTCAAGTAAGGCTGAAGCGTTTTCCCTTTTTTCGTATATTCCAACATAACAGCACTGGACCCTTGTAGACCCTCCCTCCCCCCCCCCCCCCCCCATTTCACCCCACCCTACCGAACGCACTCCCCTAATTTCCAATTACTACTAGTTTAACTTGTTTTATATTGTATCAAGAACTCCAAGAATAGACCATATTCGTATTCTCGGTATTGGACTGGAACTAGCTTGCAATGGAGGCTCATGCGGGGGAATAACATTAAAAACAGCTTCATGTCATTTGCATTTGAAAAGATTACCCGTATTAGCCTCCATTGCAAGCTAGTTTCAGTCCAATATTTAGAATACGAATAAGGCCTAATAATATATTGTGGTTCAATATTACTCTTAGTACAATTTGGTATTTTCCTTTGTTTTATATTCATTATCACATATTACCATTTATTATATATAGTCCGGCGGCTTAGCTCGAAATTTTAGTTGAATTGTGCACTTTTTGATACAAGCATGAAACTTGGCACAATGAAAGTGGTCACCAACAGAAATTTTTTCAGATATAGTGCCAAGCCCGAAAAACACCGGTTTCCATGGAAACCTTAATTTATTAACCCTATTCAGACCGGGCTTTTTTGGTTCTTTTCAGACCTCCGTAACTTCCAGAATATTTAAGCAATCACAATGAAGCTTAGGGAATATATAGTATGTCCAAACACCTATCTTTTGGTATACGTCACGTGGAAAGATGACGTCACATGACGTGACAATTACATAATTATGTCAAAACAGCCGCCATCTTGGATTTCGAATTTCTTCCAAGACGTCATAAAACCGCCCAAAATTACTGCAAAGTACTCAAAATCAATAAAACTGTACTAAAAAACCGTAAAGGATGAAAATAATTGCATTAAAATTATTTTTCATTAATAGAAACACCGAAAATTACAAAATTGGGAAAACATGCCTATCAAAATGCCGTTGCCATGGTGACGTCATGTTCCTGAAACAACAACTTACCCTACCAAATTATTTCCAGATAAATTTTAGATAAACTCGCAAAGTTTGGCAGCGTTTGGTTGAATCTTAAAAAAGTTATAAGCGTTCAAAGTCAGCGCGGGCACTTTCCGCCCCTCCCGGTCTGGATAGGGTTAAAATCAATGAAATTTCGTGAAATATTTACTTGTCCTGGTTTATAGACAAATACTATTATGCCAGGTAGTGATACCAAGTCGCACGTACAAAATTTAGAATGAAATGCTGTAATTTAGACTGTTCACAGCCCTATATTTTTATATTTTCCTATTTTTCTTCTGTTAGCGAACGGTTCACCGATCGCGAGAGACCTGGACGCTAGCGCAAAACGAAAGACGCGAGGGAGCAGAGGGCGGGGAACGAAAAATATTTTCCCATGCAATTATTTCCTATTACATTATTGGTATCAAACAGATGATAAAAAATGACAATTGTAAGCCTAATTAAAAGCATTCATATCTGTATTTATGAATAAAAATCAACAATAAAAGGTTTATAAAAGTACAAGAAGAAATACTTTGTGGGGAAGGGGCAGAGGGGCCTCTCGGCTGAAAATTTTATTGCTGTTTGCTAGCTGAAAATAGGAAATTGGCGTTGGCACTATATCAAGAATTGATTAGTATGCGAATGCTTGTAATCCTGCAAAGTTTGGTGCTTGTATCAAAAATCGCACAATTTAGGAGCTAAGCCGCCGGACTAATAGCCGCGAGTGTTTTACTGGAAAACAGACCACTCGTAAAATTCATACGAAACTACATCCGGGACTGTAGTGGCGTATTTTCCATATCCTCACTAGTGAGGATATCGATGACGTCATTTCCCGCCTTTGCACGGTTGTTTGTGCAAAGCTGCCAACGCCGGTTGGAAATGGCGAGTTATCGATTCGTGAAGTTCTCTGAAGCCAAAATAAAATCTTTCACTGAGAAGCAGGAAAAGGCTAACACGAAGAAAAGACTTCACATGATGACTTAAAATTATTTAAAAGAGCTTCTTGTTTGTGGAGTCACTCAAACGAAAGGAGGGAAAATCAAGACATTTCAGCTGCCAAACCTCAAGAATTTGCGATCAAAAAACAGAAAAGCGGTGAGTTTGAGCAGAAACAGATTTCTAAACGGTGGATTATATATTATCAGTGACACTGATGAAAGTTAATAACAGACTGTTTTAACATTTACGTTATACATCTTCTGAAAGCTTCAGGTCGCGAAATTTTGCCTTTCAGATTGACAATTTGCGTGCTCAATTGTTATATTTAGCCGTCGATCGTGTTTAACCTCTTGATGAATAAAAATGTTTTTACTTTTACTTCATGCATGATGTTTGTCTATATAATACCAGGATAATAAAAAGAAAATTACACGGTGGCTTGAAGATAAGAATTTTATTTTCTCGTGGTAAAAGTTATATTTACTCATTCGCTGCGCTCATTCGTAAAATATTGCTTTACCACTCGAAAATAAAATTCATATCTTCGCGCCGCCGTGTAATATCCTCTATACAAAAGAAAATACCAATTTTTTCAAGGGTAAAATTGAACCACAATACATACATTTTGGCCGTTCTGGGGTGCGGATCAAACGCAGCGAAGTCGGTACAGAAAAGTCCGGACACCGATATTCTCCCAGTACAATCCCAAACAAGTTTGGTTAATAAGAAATTTGTTATAATTACTGGACTTTACAACTGAAAAAGAGCTGATGAAACTGTTGGACTGGCAATAAAACACATTGATTGGTCTTTTTTAGTCGTGGCTGTCTCTGTGTCTCATGTAAAAACCAAGAAAGAATAACCTCTCGGGAAATACTTTAACTTCTGAGGCCTTTGATCAAGTGTTAGCAATCTTCGGAACACCTCGGATGATCTAGATGAATGGTAGAGCATGCATACATTACTCGAGCCCACACTAAATTCAATTTAGGGAGTTAAGGTTTTTGTCGACGCCGATGATAACGTCGATCAAAACACTGTTAATTTTTATGTTACTTTAAGAACTTCGCGGTAATCTAGTTTAGTCATTAAGCTTGTCTATAGATTTCAGAGCTATCGTCAACTTAGCCTGTTCCGGGCTCTCGGTAGTTGAAGGGAAAAGCGAAAAACGCGGGCGAACGAGGAAAAAACGAGGTTGGACGGAGGCGACCCGCGCGCGTTATTCGCTCTCCCATAACTACCGAGAGCCTGGAACAGGCTATCATCAACTGAATATTTAAAGACAGCGATCAATTCCAAATTGAAAACAGAACGCAGAATTTGGTGATTTCACGTTGTTCATAGAACGGCGAAAGAAATGTACCAATATTTATAACGCACGTACAGGTTAATTTACTGCTAATTATAGCTTTTGTTTAGCGATGTTCCCGATTGCCACCTTCCCGCGTCGTTAGATTTTGAGGGGAGCATATAATCTGAGCTAAAAAAATGTCGGACGAGAAAAGAGCAAAGTGTTTTGACGGCTACTTCGGGCTATTGCATATAAGCCAGTAGTTCACTTCAAGGAAAACTGCGGAGGAAAGAAGACTTGATATATACGGAACCATACAACGACAAGTTTACATCGAAACATTGTAGGTTGATCGATATTTTGCCATCGTGTTCTGCACAATCATGTTCAGGTATTCACTAATATCTTTAATCGCAGAAACGCCTTTCTGCGTTTAAGTCATTCCAGCTCTTCCCTCGCTTCCACAATTTCTTCTATCCTGAAGGTACTGGGCGAGTTTTGCTGCGCGATTCTTGAAGTCCAAGCTTCTGTGTCAAGGTTGGCTTGTCGTCTCGAGTCAGCATTTGCGTGAATCGCGATATCGTTGATGTTGCCTGAAATTCCACAAACTCCCATCCGTCCCAGCACATTCTTAATCCCGGCTCGAAATTCTCTCTTACGGATGGAATAGATAATTGGGTTGCACAGCGAGCTGACAGTGAAGATGGAACTCGTAGATTGAACGACCTCAGCTGGAACTTCCATATTTTTGCCGAACTGACGACAAAGACCAGTGATCCAGACGGGAAGATAGCACAGCAAAAACGCTGCAAGAATAATGCCGACATCGACAGCTGCCTTCTTCTCTTTTCTCATTCTCCTTGTCGTTTCTTGCTGTTGGCTTTCAGATCCGCTGGTGGTTTCCACTTGTACAGCTACTGTGTTTCTTTGAAGGATTTGCGCTGTCTTGAAGACCCTCCAATTTAGAAACGTGATTATCAAAAAGGGCACAGCAAACAAAATAAGCGCGGTAAAGATTTTTAACAGCTCAGGGATGGAAACGCTCTGCCCCCACCATCCTTGTTCGCAGTAGAACAGTTCTGGGTTGTAAACGTAATGTCCGCTATCGAAAAACGGACCGATGGTAATCGGAATCGGTACCACCCAGATGAACGCAATTAGAACCACTTTGAACTTCGTAATCGTACCATCGTATGTCAAAGGTGATTTGACTATGGCGCTGTATCGCTCATAAGACACTGCTATCAGATGAAGAACCGTGTTAAGGTAGAAGTATCTTGTAAAAGATGCTTCGAGAAAACACATTGTCTGGCCGTATAGCCATCTTTCTTGTGCTATGCTTGCGATGCGGAATGAGTTTGTGAGAATTAGAAAGAGAAAATCTGACCCGGCGAGGCTGGCGAGTAGAACATATCGCATCACATGAAATCTTCTCTCCAAGAGGATCGTCACTACTACCAGTAAATTTCCAGGGAGACCAATCACGTTGAAAATGGCGCGGAACACTGCAGTGACTTGGGGAAAAACCATGTTCGATTTGAAACGGTTTCGACTGTCTCTGGTCTGGGAATCTGGCAGCATCTATGTTAACTTAGAATAAAAATTAGCATCTCATACGAGAGTGCGTTGAATACTTTTCTGTTTTGAAACAAATTAGGCGGAAATTAGCATTGAAATAACCTTGAAATAAATTAGACTAACAATAACAACAATCTTAGCTTAAAGTATAATTAAGTTTTCTTTATACTTACTTTCGTGAAATTTATGTCAAAATTAACAAAAAATTGTGTGAAAATTAGACTTGTAAAATTAGCCTTCGTATAATTAAAGCCTTAACTGTAACTTTAAGAACAGCTGTGAATTTTTGCTCTGAGGTTTTCGATAAAATTTCAACAATCATAATTATATTTTAGTGAGAACTAGAATCGAAATCATTTATTATATTTTTTTAGTTTGCGTGGGTACTTTTGAACGACGACAAACTGCTTTTTATGTTACTCAAAAGTTATCATAATCTAAGTTTTCATTGGCTCAAAATTTTCTATGGGGAGGAAGAGGTCAAGTGCCACTTAATCATAAAGTCTTTTTCGCCGAAAAAGTCAGAAAATTTTGAAGTTTAGCCAGGTGTCTGTGTTCTGATTCAGTTTTGCTCTTAGTACAATGTGGTGTTTTCCTTTGTTTTCTGTTCATTATCATATATTACCATACACGACAACAAAAGAAAAATACCAAATTGTACCAAGTGTAAAACTGAATCAGAACACAGACACCTGGCTAAACTTCAAAATTTTCTGACTTTTTCGGCGAAAAAGACTTTAAAATCCTTCTTGCTGTTTAGAAAATGTTTCAAAGTTGAGCCAACTGTCAAATCTTCCTTTCAAGACTGACTACGATGAGCTTCTTTCGATATATTAAAATTCAGCTTGGTAGAGAGGCCAAGAGGACAAAAACAAAAGAAATTTTACAAGTGTGTTTATTCATTTCGTTTGTTGTGTCGTCTAGGCCTCGCAACCAAGCTGAATATTAATATATCGAAAGAAGCCATCAGAATGAACTGAAAACGGCGCCCTGTAAAATGCGCTCAAAAATCCACTCGTGGCCGTCTCATGTAATAGAAACAAGTATAGAAGTCATTTTCCCGGATAATATTTTAACTTCTAAAGTCTTTGTTTATCCCAAACTTTAGCAATCTCCGTCGGAACACCTCGGATGAACTTTAAGGTAGCCTTCGGAAATTTCGCGAAAATGTTCAGGGAAATTTGGCACCCTAGCCTGCGCGCACGTAATGACTTCGGGTGGGTTTTTCACTTTTTCTTCGGGAGGACCTTCGAGGATTTTCTTGATATGTAAGCTTCGGGATAATTTAGACTTGACAAAGGATAGCCAATTTCCATATAGACTTTTATAATATAGATAGGAGTCTTACGCGCGCATCTGATTGGCTAAAATTCTATGCATTTTATCAGAGTATAAAACATATGAAAAATCATGTTTTATTGTTTTTCGTCAGCTTTCCTCGAGTGCTTTGCGCGTCGTTGACTGTTCGTTGGCTATAACCACTCGTATCCAACAAGGGCGAATGGAATAATTGTTTTATTAAATTCCTTTTTAAGTATAAATCCACTGGACATTTCATTTTGATGTAAACGAAGTGAGGCGGGAAAAATTGTGGCGCGTTGTCCACTGCTTGAGTTGAATGAAACTCGCAGTAGGAAAGCGAGCGAGAGAGTTGTTCTTTCGAAGATTTTCTTCGACGATCGTCCTCTTAAATCAGTCTATTCATGCTGGAACTTGATTGTGAGCAATTACCCTAAGGTTTACGGTAGAATATCAAAAGCAGTGACGTCCCTACTAGTCCGGGGACCGATATACGCCCTGTTCAAGTCCGAACGAAGCTAGGTTAATTGAAGGTTGTCATCGACTATAGCTATATAGAGCTGTAGCCGGAAATTGACCTGGCAATAAAACATTGATTGGTCGTTTTAAGTCTTGGCCGTCTCATGTAAAAAAGAAAAGATCAAGATTAATAAGGCTTGAACAATACTTTACTCTGAAATGCTTTGATCAGCTTATTTTATCTTCGAATACCTGAATGAAATTCTGTCAGTTTTCTGGAAATCTTCCCGTAAACTATTTTCGGGCATTTGCATCCTTTGTTTACTTCGGGAATCTTGGGGTCTTCCAGTAGTTATTTAATTAAATCTTTCGGGGGACTTCGCGGAATGTCTAAATAAGCTTCGTATAATTTGAGACATTACGGATACGATCCATATAGACATGTAAAGATTTTAAACGTAAAAATACCAAAATTGCAGTCTTGAGAACACTTGAGAAATGTAGAAAATCATTCGCCTGCGGCTCATATTTTCTACATGTTCCCGAGTCGATGTTCTCAAATGCCCGTCGTGTTTTATGACAGTATAAATAAGTCAGCGTCAAACTTAATATAATTGTTAAGTAATGATTTTATTTCACGGTTTTATCACAGTGATATCCATATTAATTTTTACATTTGGCTTTACAATCATACAGTACTGGATACAGTCCACAGCAATATACAAAACACAGCATTTGTTTTTTTCCCTTAAAATCAGTGTAGGCCAGCAGTTATTTTAATTTCAAAGGTGATTATTGTCGCCCAAGAAATTGACCCAACAGCTCTTAAGGGAAAATCGTTAACACTTAAGATACGCGTTCCCCGGTCTTCAGGAAATTTAAAAGTAGTTTGAGTACAATTGCTTTAAAATATCTGTTGTGATTTACAACAAATAATAAAAAGGATTTTTACCGATAAAAAAAGATTTTAACCGCTAAAGGTTTTTTCTTAGGCCCCGTCCACACTAATCCGGATAAATTTGAAAACAGAGTTTTCGCCACCGAAAACAGGACAAAATGTTTTCCGTCCACACTATCGTTTACGTATCGTTTCAATAATTTCACTGTCCACACTAATACGGATAAATTTGAAAATGAAACACTGCATCGGCCGTAGATGAATTGTGGAGTATGCGTATATTACTCTAGCCCACACTAAATTCAAACAAGAACTTCTTAGAAGTTTTAACTGCGCTGCCAAAAAAATTACCGCAAATTCTGCTCATAAAAAAATTTTCATTCATCTTGGTATTCGCGCACAAAAACGTTATGCGATTTCTTAGCACCGCAATTGTCTCACGAGTCACATAATCCGAGGCTTACGTTGTTGCCGTTCAGATTTCTGATAAATCAAAGACGATAAATCAACGACTGTTGTCGATTTCAACAGTTCGAGATAATAAAAAAAATAGTATAGTTCACTCTAAACAAGCTAAAAATAGATCAAAATATTCGTTAAAAAGTTTCCATTGGTAACGGATTTATAGCTTTTCAACATTGTGTGATCCTATAAATTTCAGGGCTGTCCTCAGCTGAATATTTAAAGACAGCAATCAATTCCAAATAGAAAGTTGAATATTAACAGTTCGCAGAATTTGGCGATTTCATGTTGCTCATTGAACGGCGAAAGAAATGTACCAAGATTTATAACGCACGTACAGGGTTATTGAACTGCTAATTAAACCTTTTGTCAAGCGTCGTTCGCGATTGCCGCCTTCTCTCGTTGTTAGATTTTGAGGGGAGCGTATAATCTGAGGTTAGGAAATATCGAACTTACGAAAGAGAAGAGGTCCGACGAAAAAAAGAGCAACGTACATAATGTGTTTTGACGGCTACTTTGGGCTATTGCATATAATCCAGTAGATAACTACAAGGAAAACTGCAGAGGAAAGAAGACTTGATAAATACAATACAACGACAATTTTACATCGAAACATTGTAGGTTGATCGATATTTTGCCATCGTGTTCTGCACAATCATGTTCAGGTATCAGTCAGTACTGCGTTTAAGTCACTCCAGCTCTTCCCTTGCTTATAATCTATTGCGTATAATCCAGTAGATCACTTCAGGGAAAACTGCGAGGAAAGTAGACTTATACAATACAACGACAAGTTTACATCGAAACATTGTTGGTTGATCGATATTTTGTCATCGTGTTTTCCACAGTCATGTTCAGGTATTCAGTTATTTCTTAAATCGCAGAACTACATTTTCTGCGTAACAGTCATTCCAGCATTTTCCTTGCCTCCACAATGTCTTCTATCCTGAAGGTATTGGGCGAGTTTTGCTGTGCAATTCTTGAAGTCCAAGCTTCTATGCCAAGGTTGGCTTGTCGTCTTGAGTCAGCATTTGCGTGAATCGCGATATCGTTGATGTTGCCTGCAGTTCCATAAATCCCCATCCGTCTCAGCACATTCTTAATCCCGGCTCGAAATTCTTTTTTACGGATGGAATAGATGATTGGGTTGCACAGCGAACTGACGGTGAAGATGGAATTTGTAGTTAGAATCACCTCGGCTGGAACTTCCATATTTTTGCCGAACTGACGACAAAGACCAGTGATCCAGCTGGGAAGATAGCACAGCATAAACGCTGCAATGATAATGCTGATGTCGACAGCTGCCTTCTTCTCTCCTCTTCTCCTTGTCATCTCTTGCTGCTGGCTTTCAGATCCGCTTATGGTTCCCACTTGGACAGCTACTGTGTTTCTCTGCAGAATTCTCGCCGTCTTGAAGACCCTCCAATTTAGGAACGTGATTATCAAAAATGGAATGACAAAAAATATAAGCGCGATGGAGATCTTTTTCAGTCCAGATAGGGATCCGCTCTGTACGGACCATCCTTGTTCGCAGTAGAACAGTTCTGGGTTGTAAACGTAAGTTCCCCAACCGACGAATGGAGCGATGGAAAATGGAATCGGAACTATCCAGATGAGGGCAATAAACACCATTCTGGACTTAGTTATCGTACCATCGTATGTCAAAGGAGATTTGACTATGGCGTTGTATCGCTCATAAGACACGGCTATCAGATGAAGAACCGTGTTAAGGTAGAAGTATCTTGAAAAGAATGGATTGAGAAAACACATCGTCTGGCCGTATAGCCATCTTTCTTGTGCTATGCTTGCGATGCGGAATGAGTTTGTGAGAATTAAAAAGAGAAAATCTGAAACAGCGAGGCTGGCGAGTAGAACATACCGCATCACATGAAATCTTCTCTCCAAGAGGATCGTCACTATTACCAGTAAATTTCCAGGAAGACCGATCACGTTGAAAATGGCGCGGAATACTGCAATGACTTGGGGAAAAACCATGTTTGATGTGAAACCGTTTCGACAGGAGTTCTTGTGTGTCTCTGGTCTGGGAATGTGGCAGCATCTATGTTAACTTAGAATAATAATTAGCATTTCACGAGAATGCGTTTAATACTTTTCTGTTTTGGAACAAATGGGGCGGAAATTGGGATTGACATAACTTTGAAAGAAATCATACTTACAATAACAACATTTTTTATTTTTTCTTTGCTTAAAAAAGACAAATTTTCTTTATACTTACTTCCGTACATGTGAAATTAGCCTTCGTATCAGGTAATAAAGTCTTAACCGTAAGTTTACGAGCAATTGTAATTTTTTCCTCTGAGGTTTTCAATAAAAGTATAATCACATATATTGTATAAAACTTAAGTGAGAACTTAAATCGAAATCATTTCAGTTTATTTTTTAGTTAGCTTGGATACTTTTTACTAACGCCAAACTGCTTAACGCTTAACTTTAGAGGGCGTAATCTCCCTGTATTTTATCCAACAAATGTGCAGATGTCAAATTTATCTGAAATACGCAGTTACTACAAATAACAAGTCAAACTAATTAGGGAAGGATTAAGTTTTCTTTGACTCGAAATTTTCTACGGGAAGGAAAACGTCAAGTGGTACTTAACAAACAAACTGAGCACGTTTTGACAGTTGTCATGGTTGCAATTGTCACCGTGGTGTATCGTTACAATAGGTTACAGCTGTTAGCCAATCAAGACATGCGTTGCATGCATCTTCAGTTATTTCATAAATTTGTATGACATCAAACTGTTCATAGAAAGATCACACTTTCAGCAGCACAATATTTTGGTCGCCCACTACCTCTTGGAACGAGACTTGTCATTGGTTCTCAAAACAATCCTGAACAAGTCACAAGAATGTCCCAGCACTAGAAAACAACAGGTGTGAATGAAAATAGAGGTTCTAAAGTGTTATGTTTTTCTGCAAGATTTTGAGTGAGAAAATATGTTTAACGACATATGCTTTTTTAGACGAAATTCAAATTTTGTGGCTTTAAAGAAGCTGCATCGTTAAGCATTTGTGAACTAAATTTTATTCAAACAGAATTCGAAGTAACGTACCAAAGACTTTGCCTCACTTTGGCCCTTTCCAGAAAACACTGAGTAACCAAACATGAAACTAATATTCATTCAGCTCGTTCTCCCTATGTCACAAAACTGAAAATTTAGTCTTAAATATTCTCATGCTCCTTTAAAACCGTGAGAAACAGATTGCACCAATCTAAAACACACACTATTGTTTTATATTAGAATTTATTATATACGAACCCGAGGCTGGGATTTTGAAAAGAATATAATTTTGTGTGTTGATTGTAGATACAATACAACTATATGTTTTAAACTAAACCGTATTAAATTATTCTTTCTCTAAACATCAAAACTTGTCAATAAAACGACAAAAACCTGCACTAGCAAATGTTCGATGCTAATGACAGTTCGATGAACGATACATGTAATATAATTATGGTATACAGCACAAACGGAAATGTCATACAAAAAAATCTTAGAATATTCACAAGATTTTTTCAGCCCAACATTTCCAGAAGAAATAAAAATATTCAGCCTGGGAGCTGAAAAACAATATTCTTATAGAAAAAAAAAGAGTGTAACAGCGCTGGACTCTATAAAGCGTTTCCTTTAAGACTGCTGCTTGGTGAAAGTTGCTACCCAAATTACGATCTTTGAATTTCTAGATTTGTGTGGGCAAATAAATGGTGACGAGTGAAATAAGGAAATAATTTCGATATAACGCAGGTGAAATTACGTTAAAATTATTTCCTAATAAAACGATTATACCATTCGATTACCTTTTAATATCACGAGTGACAAATTACGCTCCCGATCGTGGGTTTTTGACTTGTTTTATATTGTATCGAGAAGTCCAAACATTGAAAGGTTGAAATCATAATTATGTCGTGGTTCAACTTTACCCTTAGTACAATTTGGTATTTTCCTTTGTTGTATATTCATTATCATATATATACACGACAAGAAAGGAAAATACCAAATTGTACCAAGGGTATAATTGAACCACAAAACATACATTTTGGTCAAAGTCTTTCTGACTTTTTCGGCAAAAAGCCCTTTAGAATCCTTCTTGCTGTTAAGAAAATGTTTCAAAGTTGAGTCAACTGTCAAATCTTCCATACAAGATTGACTACAATTCGTCATGAATGAACTGAAAACGACGCCCGTGTAAAATGCGCTAAAAAATCCGCTGGAGGCCATTTATGTAATTGGCGTCGTGTTTCGAAGTCGTTTTGACGTTTTGAAGTATAAATTTCGCTAAAACTTTATTGTATGGCCAAAGGAAACTAAACTAGATGAACATACGAAAAAAATAATAATAAAAAAGCTTTCACCCTACTTGAATTACTGCAAGTAAAATAAGCTGACTCAGTGTTTAGATTGGTACAATCTGTTTCTCACGGTTTTAAAAAAACATAAGAATATTTAGGAGTAAATTCTCAGTTTTGTGACATAGGTTGAGCGAGCTGAATGACTACCGTAAAATTCCGGTTATAAGCCCTGGGCTTAGAGGTGTTTGTTGGGCCTATAAACGGAGGGGCTTATATCGGGGGGGGGGGGGGGGGGGTTATAAGCAGAATAACAAAAACGTTTCGATACGAGCCACGACAGTGTTGATCGAAATAAGTTTTTAAGTTAAAAAGTCATAATACAGCAACATTTAGCCCTGTTCAGTTCTGTCATCCAGCAAGCGGGAGGGCTTATAACCAGAACTTTACAGTATTAGTTTCGTGTTCGGTTACTCAGTGATCTCTGGAGAGGGCCGAAATGAGGCCCTTACTTCAAATTCTGTTCGAATAAGATTCTGTTCACAATTACCTAATGATGCAGCTTCTTTAAAGCCACATAATTTGAATTTCGTGTAAAAAAGCATATGTCGTTAAACATATTTTCCCACTCAAAATCTTGCAGAAAGCCATAACACTTTAGATCCTCCATTTTCATCCCCCCCTTCTTGAACACTACTTCTGTTGTTTTCTAGTGCCAAGGACATTCTTGTGACTTGTTCATGATTGTTTTGAGAATCAATAGCACGTCTCGTTCCAAGAGGTAGTGGGCGAGCCAAACTTTGAGCTGCTGAAAATGTGATCTTTCTGTGAATAGCTTGATGTCATACAGTTTATGAAATAACTGAAGATGCATGCTACGCATGTCTTGATTGGCTAACAGCTGTAACCTATTGTAACGATACACCACGGTGATAATTGTATCCATGAAACAACAACAATTGCCAAAACGTGCTCAGTTTTTTTTTTCGTGAAGAACCACTTGACGTTTTCCTTCCCGTAAAAATTTCAAGTCAATAAAATCTTAATCCTCTCCTAATAAGTTTGGCTTGTAACTGCGTATTTTAGATAAGTGTGACATCTGCACATTTGTTGGAAAAATTCACGGAGATTACGCCCTCTAAAGTAACACTAAAAACAGTTTGGTGTTGTTCAAAGGTATCTTAGCAAACTAAAAAATATACTAAAATAATTTCGATTTTAGTTCTCAGTTTAATTACATAAATGTGATTGCTATACTATTACTAAAAACTTTCAAGCAAAAATTCACAATTGATCGTAAACTTTAACACAGTTAGGGCTTTATTTGCTAATACGAAGGCTAATTTCATATGTACGGAAGTACGTGCAGTTTAAGCAAAGAAAAATAGACATTGTTGTTCTTATTGTTAGTCTGAATTCTTTCAAAGTTATTTCAATCCCAATTCCGCCTCATTTGTTTTAAAACAGAAAAGTATTAAACGCATTCTCGTGAAATGCTAATTATTATTCTAAGTTAACATAGATGTTGCCGTATTCCCAGATCAGACGAAAACAGGAACTCCTGTCGAAACGGTTTCACATCAAACATGGTTTTCCCCCAAGTCATTGCAGTATTCCGCGCCCTTTTCAACGTGATCGGTCTTCCTGGAAATTTACTGGTAATAGTGACGATCCTCTTGGAGAGAAGATTTCATGTGATGCGATATGTTCTACTCGCCAGCCTCGCCGGGTCAGATTTTCTCTTTCTAATTCTCACGAACTCATTCCGCATCGCAAGCATAGCGCAAGAAAGATGGCTATACGGCCAGACGATGTGTTATCTCAATCCATTCTTTGCAAGATACTTCTACCTTAACACGATTCTTCATCTGATAGCCGTGTCTTACGAGCGATACAGCGCCATAGTCAAATCACCTTTGACATACGATGGTACGATTACCAAGTCCAGAGTGGTTCAAATTGCGCTCATCTGGGTGGTACCGATTCCGTTTTGCATCGGTCCATTCCTCGGTTGGGGAAATTACGTTTACAACCCGGAGCTGTTCTACTGCGAACAAGGATGGTCGGTGCAGAGCGGAGCCATTGCCGGAAAAATAGTCTTTCTTGCGCTTATTTCCTTTGTCGCGCCCTTTCTGGTAATCGTGTTCCTAAATTGGAGGGTCTTCAAGACAGCGAAAATCCTTCAGAGGAACACAGTAGCTGTCCAAGTGGAAACCACTAGCGGATCTGGGAACCAGTTGTCAGAGATGTCCAGGAGAATGAGAGAGAAGAAGGCAGCTGTCGATGTCAGCATTATCATTGCAGCGTTTTTGCTGTGCTATCTTCCCGGCTGGATGACTGGTCTTTGTCGTCAGTTCGGCAAAAATGTGGAAGTTCCAGCCGAGGCCATTCTATCTACAAATTGCATCTTCACTGTCAGCTCACTGTGCAACCCAATCGTCTATTCCATCCGAAAGAGAGAATTTCGAGCCGGGATAAAGAATGTGCTGAGGCGGATGGGAGTTTGTGGAACTTTCAGGCAACATCAACGATATCGCGATTCACGCAAATGCTGACTCGAGAAGACAAGCTAACCTTGGCACAGAAGCTTGGACTTCAAGAATCGCACAGCAAAACTCGCCCAATACCTTCAGGATAGAAGACATTGTGGAGGCAAGGGACGTGCTGGAGTGACTGTTACACAGAAAATGCATTTCTGCGATTTAAGAAATTCCGAATACCTGAACATGATTGTGGAGAACACGATGACTAAATATCGATCAACCTACAATGTTTCGATGTAAACTTGTCGTTGTATTTAATTAAGTCTTCTTTCTTTCGCTGTTTTCCTTGAAGTGATCTATTGGATTTTATGCAACAGCCCGAAGTGGCCGTCAAAACAATTTTTGTACGTTTTTTTTTTCATCGGACATTTTTAGCTCTTTTCGCCGTTCTCTGAGTAACGTGAAATCACCAAATTCTGCCGTGTAAATTCAATTTTCTATTTGGAATTGATCGCTGTCTTTAAATATTCAGCTGAAGATAGCTCTGAAATCTATAGACAAGCTGAATGATTGATCTAGTTTATCGCAAAGTCCTTAAGTAAAATGAAAATTAACAGTGTCTTTGATCGACGTTATCATACTCCCTAATTTGAATTCATCTACGGCCGATGCGGCGTTTCGTTTTCAAATTTATCCGATTTAGTGTGGACGGTGAAATTATTGAAACGATACGAAAACGAAAGTGTGGACGGAAAACATTTTATCCGTTTTCAGGGGCGAAAACTTCGTTTTCAAATTTATCCGGATTAGTGTGGACGGGGCCTACTAGAAGAAAAAACATTACGCGGATAAAATCCTTTTTATTATTTGTTGTAAATCACAACAGATATTTTCAAGCAATTGTACTCAAACAATTTTAAATTTCCTAAGACCGGGGAAAGCGTATTTTAAGTGTTAATGATTTTTTGGGTGAATTTCTTGGGCGACAATAATCACCTTTGATATTAAAATAACTGCTGGCCTACATGTACACTGATTTTAGGGAAAAAAATAACATACTGTTTTTTTTTTTTTGCTGTTGTGGCTTGTATAGAGTACTGTATGATTGTAAATCCAAATTAAAAATTAATATGGATATCAGTGGAATAAATATACTTGTCCATATGGATTGTATCGAGAATAAACATTTTATGAGTCAAATGAGTCATGAGTCATGTTTTAAAGGGACTGTGTCACGGCTTAGTTAATTTTATGTTATTAAATTTTGTCAAATATTCGCTATAAAACTAAACGTTTGCAAAGAAATTTATTGTATGATTCTTAATGACAAAACCATAGCTTCATTACGGCCAAATGTGTCTCCCAGGCGTTATAATTTAAAGTTACAAGCAGACAAGATTAACTTTAAAAGCTGTTCCGCCGGATCATATTTCAAAAATCCATATCGCAATCCTTTTCAATCTTCGATACTTTTGGCCATCCGTGCGTTCTTTTGCATTTGTTGTGTTATTTAAATATTCCTTCACTGTTTTAAGAGGTTATTTTATATATTAAAATGAATTTGCTTCATCATTTCCTATGCCTAAGTTTGGCTGAAATCCGTGACACGGTCACTTTGAGCGGCAAATTAACTTGTTTCATGTCCCACAAAATTAGTTACGATTTTTTCGTACACCCCCTATCGATGCCACACGTGCCATTAGCAAGGTGCTTCCATGAAAATTACGATTTCGCAAAACTGGGACCTGATCTCAAATCAACTAGCTAACATTTGTAAGGGCAAGATCTGGTCTACAAATAACTTAATGAAAATTTGTTGGCACTCGTTATAGAAAGGTAGAAAAGCTTGCAGCAAATTCACCAAAATTGCAAATCTCATTACTATTCGGTGATTTTGAAGGCTGTTTCTTTGTTCTTCAATTGTATTTAAAAAACATTTTAAACCCGCCGTTGAATGAAAAATAGATTATATAACAGTTGAGACATGACAGTGTTTGTTAAGGTAGCCTGAATTTTGTACAAAATCTTCCTGAGACCAACATGTAGTCCATCAGGCATTACCCGGAGCTACAACAGTTATAACCCACCGCTTACTCATTGCGCCGCTCGTTGAACAAAACGCATCATGTGGTACAAAATCGGGCGACGGGTATCGGGCAATATACCCCGACCGATTTGATATCCGTCGCCCGAATAATCCTCCAACTACAAAACAAACAAAGTCCCCTTTTCAGGTCTAACTTTTTAACAAAATCACAGTGTTAAAAAGAATACGTTAACCAATTAACTTGTATTCATTTCAACTGCAATTATGCCGTGATTATCACTGTAGGTTTTCTTCAGCTTACCGGCCATATAGCGCGTTTCCACAGTTGCCACAGGTTTCACAATATCATAGTAATAATAATAATAATAATAATAATAATAATAATAATAATAATAATAATAATAATAATAATAATAATAATAATAATAATAAAACCTTTATTTGAGTGTCAAAACTGAAATAGCAGTAATAAAACCACTAAATGGGGACACTTTAAAGTAGAAGAAAAATAACAGAATCTAAAGAATAACAGAATCCCTCGAAGCTTCGCGTCTCGGCCAAATGTTCATTTTCGGACAATCTTTTACCCTCGGCCATTTTCCTCCAATTTACCAGCCGTCTGATTTACTAATTAACTTGTTTTTCCTAAAATCAATGTAGACCGGCAGTTATTTTGATTTCAAAGGAAATTATTGTTGCTCAAGACATTGAACCAAAAGTTCTTTACGGAAAATCATTAACACTCTTGAAACGCATCCCACGGCCTCAGGAAATTCAAGATTGTTTGAGTACAATTGCTTTAAAATATATGTTACGTTAGTTATCACAAATAACCAAAAGGTGTCCTGTTCAATTCCTTGAAAAGAAAAGATCACGTACGGACGTATTCTCTAACAGGAAATATCAGAATGTCCAAATAAATATGCAAAACGGAGGGTTCTTAGTTAAAGACAGTCGATACATCTAGATATACTTGAAAACGACAATGTAGCATTTTGGAATCAGCATGGGTTTCCCCCAAGTCATTGCAGTGTTTCACGCGCTTTTCAACGTGATCGGTCTTTCTGGAAATTTACTGGTAATAGTGACGATCGTCTTGGAGAGAAGATTTCATGTGATGCGATATGTTCTACTCGCCAGCCTCGCCGGGTCAGATTTTCTCTGTTTGATCCTCACCAACTCATTTCGCATCGCAAGCATAGCACAAGAAAGATGGCTATACGGCCAGACAATGTGTTTTCTGAATCCATTCTTTGTGCGATACTTTTACTTTAACACGGTTCTTCATCTGATAGCCGTGTCTTATGAGCGATACAGCGCCATAGTCAAATCACCTTTGACATACGATGGTGCGATTACCAAGTCCAAAGTGGTGTTTATTGCTCTCATCTGGATAGTTCCAATTCCATTTTCCATCGGTCCATTTCTCGGTTGGGGAAACTACGTTTACAACCCAGAAGTTTTCTTCTGCGAGCAAGGATGGTCCGTACAGAGCGGATCCATTGCCGGAAACATAGTCTTTCTTGCAATTATTTCGTTTGTTTTGCCTTTTCTGGTAATCGTGTTCCTTAACTGGAGGGTCTTCAAGACAGCGAAAATTCTTCAGAGAAACGCTGTGATGACAGTCCAAGTCGGAACCCCAAGCGAGTCTGAAAGGCAGTTTCAAGAGATGTCAAGGGAAATTACAGAGCGAAAGGCAGCTGTCGATGTCAGCATTATCATTGCAGCGTTTTTGGTGTGCTTTCTTCCTGGGTGGATTACTGGTATTTGCCGTCAGTTTGTCAAGAGCTCGAAAGTTCCAGCTGAGGTTATTCTATCTACAACTTGTATCTTCTTTGTCAGTTCGCTGTGTAACCCGATCATCTATTCCATTCGTAAAAGAGACTTTCGAAGCGGGGTTAAGGACATGTTGAGGCGGATTGGAATCAATGGAAGTACTTACGACATCAGTGATGGCACAGGCGCAAGATCGGAGGCATTTTTCTTGAGAATAACAACAGAATCACTCGCCAAAAGAGAACTCTATCAGAATGGAATATTTCATTCAAACCGTTTCGGAGTGACGTCACAAAGACCCTGTCTCTCTCCCATTCCAGAGATCGACGAGTAACTGAACATGAGTGAAACTCAATAGATTTCGCTCTGCATACGACAGAGCACTGAGAGTCCACTCCGAAATATTTTCACGCTTCTTAAAAACAGTAGCAATCCCCCCCCTTTCGTGTTTATCGTTTAAATGTAAATAATGTGAATAAACTTAACTTTTATGAAACATATATATAGCAACTTATAACAACAAAGAGGTAAAAATGTGTGAAAATATTAATGAAGTAAAAATATGTAACAAATTTTGTAAAAAGAATTTACAAAGTAGTTGCTAAAAGCAATAAAAAGCATGCAAAGCTAAGACGTTTCGACCGCTCTTCGGTCATTATCAAGCTAAATGTAAGAAATAAAATTTGCATAGATATATATATAGCTACAAAGAGGTAAAAATGTGTGAAAATATTAATGAAGTAAAAATGTAAAAAAGTTACATATTTTTAGGAAACAGTTCCTTTTTTCTTGTCCTTTCTATGTAGCTTAGTCAGGCGGTGTTGGACACGACTCGCAAAGCATGCCGGAAGAAATTTTCAATTGTACTTATTATCGTCTGATCGCCGATCTGTAAACATCTCCTCGCGGTGCGAAGATATTTCAATGCTGAAAGAAATATCGGAGAAAATCCACATCAAATCTTTCGCGAGCCTAGTAGCACCTATAGATGATCATAGATGCGTATTGCTGGATTCATAAAGGCGACATTTTACGGCGGAACAACTCATATTTTGGATTCGAAATATCGCGGTTCGTCGACTATTGTAAATATTATTCGATTCTAGCACGTTTGTGATCGAAGTAAACGGGCTAAAATCTAAAATCTTTGGCGCTTTGCTTTTCAGAAATGTTGAGTAATGAATGAAGTACGTCGATGTACTGCTGGCCAACGCAGTTCGCCCTATTGTGGTTTTTGATGGTTTTTCGCTGAGTTGTTTTACTTGGAGAGCCCAACGGCCGTTTTGATAGATACGGTATGCCGAAAATCGGCCAAACAAAATGATGATATAAACACTTAATAATATTCGTCTTCTGAATAGATAGGTGGAACAAATGCATATTTCTAGTTCTTCGAGCGAGTTGCGCGAAGGATAAGTGGAACACATGTATATTTATCGTTCTATTAAAGCGTGCTGCGCAAAGGATAAGTGAAGTACATGCATATTTTTCATTGTTTATGTCAGGTTGCGCGAAGGATAAGTGGAATACGTGTATATTTTTTGTTCTAAATTAAAGCGGGTGCGCGAAGTATAAGTGGAGTACATGCAAATTTGTCGTTCTTATTAAAGCGTGTTGGGCGAAGCCGATAAGTGTACATGTGTAATGCATGTTGAGCGAAGGAAAATTATTCGTCGACTGCGGGACTGCGGGAGCATAAAAGTTCAACTGCCGGTGGCTGGGCAATCGCTCCGACATGCCGAATATCGGCTTAACAAAAGGATGATATAAACACTACAATAACAAAAATGGCAAGTGAACATTAAAATATAAATACACATGAACGGGAGTACCAAATTAAGCCCTTGTCCTGTAAGAACATCGACAGAAATCACACCATCAACTCCCGCAAAATGCCGCGAAATGGAAGAGAACTGAGTGACATATCAAGGAAAAAACCCCAACTTCAAGTCCAATTTTGACCGTTAAAACGGCGGGGCCCGCCCGGGCCCACCGTACTTTTCTTAAAGTTCAACTATCGAACTTAAGTTCTATGCAAAAATAATCTACAGTACTGATCCTTGTTTGTCAAGAAATGAGCAAATGTTCATCGACGTCGAACGCTTACGCCAAACAACCCTTTACCCTATAGCATGATTTCAATCGACTAGTTTTGAGTGTAAAATCGCTTCCCTTAATTCAGAACTTGACAGATGACTGGCCTAGGTATTATTCTTCCAGCTCCAATAAAATAATCCGTAACAACCGTTCAAGTTTCGCCGGAATCGCACGGAAAAGATGAGACCTTCTTAAAATCCCGCGACCAAATTGTCCGCCATTGCTTCCACCAAGGTGACAAATGATTGGTCGAAAAATGTCACGTGAACCGTGTCCAACACCGCCTGTAGCTTAGTGGTTGACCTCACTTGACCAGTTTTTTACCCTCACCCCCCACCCCCAAAAGGAAAGATTCAGTAATACTCGAGGTGGGAGAAAAGTCGTTTTGCGAGAGGAGGTGGGTGTTGGGGGTAGCGAGAGAAATAGGCGAATTTCGATATATCTTAAAATTCTAACTTGGCCACAAGGTTTGGGGGAATAAAGCCAAAAAAATGTTGTATTCATCCCTCGACGTCAATGTGATAACTTTTGTTTTATTTTCTCCAAGCCCCGCAGGCGTTTTAATAGATCGAAATTTGCCTGTTCATATTTTCCCATCATTTGCGTTTTTGAAAATGCTAAACTTGTCGCTCAAATATTCATCTCCTAAATGAGACATAAAAATGATAAAAATATATTCAGCGCGCAAAAGCTGAACAGATGGCAGAGATGGAAATGTCGAAATTTCCATTGACAACAGGATACGAAAAACACCTTTTTAGAAACAAAACTTTGACACAATATAATATGTGTTTGTTTTACGTCCGTTTTTCCTTCCTTTTTCTCTGCATCCATGTTTGTGCGTGTGTCTATTTCAAAATATATCGCGAACCTTTTTTCAATTTGTCAGATTAGCTTCGACAGCAATTTTTTGGTGAAATTTTTTTCCAACGTTTGTTGTTGTTAAAATCTAGACATCATTTACATAACACTCACAAGCAATCAGCGAACAGCCTACCAGTTTCCAAGCTACATCGAATGTTTTTCATGTGCTGTTTCTTGACTATAATCTGGGTTCATTCTAATTGTTTTACAGATCTTGATCTGGAGATCAGCCATGGAAAAAACATTCTTATAACAGGAAGCACAGGTAACTTCAAATCTCTGACAGAAAGATTGATTCAAACCACTGAGGAACGGCAGGATTCCGTCCTGGAATCTTGAACCAATGAAAACCTGCAGCAAATTAAATTTACAGCGCGACGCGTCTTACCGTGGCCACCCAGCAAACTTTTTTACAAGTGTCATCTTGTAATATTTTACGTTTTCACTGCGTTTTGATGATAAATGCGATATAACAAGTACCTACTTGATCGTATTCAACTTTGCAAGGAAGCGTGTTCGTCAAACAAATAATAATATTACGGGAGCACACTTGTAGAAAAGTTTGTTGGGTGGCCACGGTAAGGCGCGTCGCGCTGTAAGCTAGGGTAATTTAAAATGGCCTCTAAACGAGGTATACAAACGAGGCAAAAGGGTCATTCTGCATTGTTTTAACTGATGTGCTGACCCTTTCGCCTCGTTCGCATTACCTTCCTAACATAAGAATATATTATCACAGGCTCAAATGTAATAACAGCTATTGT